>NW_027097519.1:0-120000 GCF_019320115.1 Miscanthus floridulus
CCAGCCCGAGAGGAGAGGAACGATGTGCTTTGTCCATTTTTTCCCTGGGCACCTTCCTCTCCAGAGTCCAGATTCATTCCCCCTGTGCTCCTCTTCATCTTCCCTTCCTCCTCCCCTTCATGAGCAGCAATGGAACCCATGGTGCTGCTGCCTCCGCTCTTCGGGCCGCCCCTGGCCATGCCAACCGCGCGCTGACGTCCAGCACCCGCTGGCTGTCTGTGCTCGCCAGTGGGCAGCCCCTGCCGTCTTTCAATCACAAATATAGTCTAGGTTTGACCTAAGTCAAAACTATTTTATTGATTATTACGCCTTTCGACCAGAAAAGAATACAATTCTAGCATAGTATGAAGTTAAAGGATCTTGAGTTTGACTAACTATATATAAAAATGTATCAATGATTATGATATCAATAAATATTGTTAGATTTGTCATGAGATATATTTTCATAGTATGAAGGGCGGGCCTGGTGCAAGCGGTAGAGTCTTACCGTCTGTGACCGGAAGGTCCCGGGTTCGAGTCGCGGTCTCCTCGCATTGCACAGGCGAGGGTAAGGCTTGCCACTAACACCCTTCCCCAGACCCCGCACAGAGCGGGAGCTCTCTGCACTGGGTACGCCCTTTTTTTATATATATTTTCATAGTATACCTATTTTGGTGTAATAAAAACTAATGTTTTTTACGTTATATATTTGGTCAAACTTTAGATACTTCGACAAAGAATGCACCTAGAATTGCATTCTTTGTGGGACGGAGGTAGTGGTCTCTAAATTTTATGTAGATTGGTATCACAAGGTTGGTGTTAATATACTTATATAATACATATATCTCTTTTCATTTAAAGTAATATATTTTTATAGATATTTCTAGAGGCTGATGTACTAATGGACTTATATCTGTGACCAGAGGAAGTAGGAGCTACTGAGCTAGGCTCCAACGAGATCTCATAGTGTCTTAACATGAACAGTGTACTAGGAAAATCCAAAGTTTCTGCACACTTGGCTTACAAAACAAAATGTGACATTGTAACACATGAACTGTTGAACTATTATGACTAAAAAAAAGTAATGTAGTTCATGAGCTTGCTATTAATGTATTTAATGATATTTATCAAGTTGTATGGATACCAGGGTGCACTGCACTCATAGTTGGACTATTAGGAATTCTGCCTACCGATATAAATTTGATACCCTAGGAGGCCTAGGGGTTTCTGCAGTTCTGCTTGCAAATACTTGCAAATTAGCCCAACAGACGCTTCTTGTTGCACTAACCATTGTTGCTCAATTTTTTGTGCCACTTGCTTCATAGACTCAGTTGGTACCCTACATGTTGCAAATGCCCAGGAACAATTGGGCATGATAACAATAGGCAACAATGAACAAAAGCTGTAGTTTTTAAGGGATCTGACAATTGCATGGTTAAGATGCAAAAAGTAAGCACCTATAAAATTTGTGCCCGATGTGGAAAAGCTAGATAGTATAGTAGATTAAGTGTACTCTATTTGTTGGTTGGTACTGGGGGCTAGATAGTCGATTAAGATGTACTCTTTGTTTGCTGGTATTGGGAAAGAATCATCTATAGACAGAAGATTTTATTTGTTTTCTCATTTGTTGACTTTACTAATCTCCAATTTAGTTACTAAAAGGCTTTATTGTTGTTACTGTTGCATTTATTGCCCTTACTAATATATTATTTATATACTTGTTAGATAGCAAAGCCATCAATTTGATTGTTTCAGGGAAAGCCTTCTGTCGTGCTACTTTTCTCTAGAATACTACATGTTTTACAACTTCACAACAATGAATACTATCATCTGTATGCCTGAAGAGTTATATTTAATGATACCAGATGGACAACGTGATATCACAAGCTCAGGCAACGCTAGGTTCTCTCATGACTCAACGGTCAACATTCGGTGGCATCACTACAAAGATAAGCAACGTCAGCAGTCGTCTTCCAACAGTATGTATCGCATCTGATATAACCAATCAAGCCCATTCCATGCCTTCTTTGGATATACATCTCATGGATACTTTACTCAACCTTACAGATTAACCACGTTCTCTCGTCTATCAGAAGGAAGAAATCCATGGACACTATCATTCTTTCGCTCGTTGCATCCGTCTGCGTGTTTCTCATCTTCATCTACTGGCTGTCGAAGTAGGTTTGCCAGAGCAAAGGTATTACAGTGTTGTAAGTTTGGGATCACACAACCGGTACAGATAATATTGATTGGTGTTTGTACAATATTGGTTGATTGAATGCTATTACGATTCGGTTGTGCTGTACCCACCGTGTCTCCAGCTGTGCACTTGCAGCTGATACTCTGAATTTGGCCGGGCTCCGAGCGGCTCCGGCTCCTCTAACTCCTCCCTGATCATCCCATGTAGTGATACTGTTCATCGGAGCTTTTTTTTCTCTCTCCTCCTTTCTTCTCTCACTGACAGCGCCAGAGCCGGAGAAGCTCGTTTTTTCTCCTCCGGCTCCTGCGTGCTACAGTGTGGAAGCCAGAGCTGGCGGGAGCCTAGTCCAACTGTACCTCGTGTACTTCGGCTCGGTATAACTATGTGTGGCTGACGAAGTTGGACCAACTGGCGTTGCTTGCTTGCCCCATGTTGCTATATGGCCCTAGTTCGACGAATGAATTGCATTTGATTGGGGGAATGAATTGAGTTGGCCTGCCAGCAACTCATATTATAACACAAAAATGATTAGGTGTTATTTCACAAAGAACATGAAAAGGGTCCTACAGTGAACAAACTATATTTTCAGATTGGATCTTGAACCAAACACCTGATGTTCGAACCTGCCGTGAAGTGTTTCTGTGCAAAGACTAAGTCAGTTCAGTCTGGCTCCCATCAAACAGCCTACGCACACAGCCAGATCCCCAGGCCAACAACGGCCATGCATCGCTGTTTGCTGCAACGAGAACTTGCAGGAATTCATGCGCACGATGGCTTCCCTTTCCTGCGCACCATGATTGCTGAGAGATCTCAGCTCCGAGCTAGGAGTCTAGGAGACACCAGGAACGTGGAGTCGCTCTCGCTCGCAAGAGGACGAAGCCGTTCTAGCTAGCAAAACAAGCCGCCTCGTCGACGGCCGGCACCACGGGGCCCCGTCCACATGCTGGTGTCCCCGGTGCCATCCCATCCGGCCGTGCGCTTTGGGGATGCCTACTGGGGGCCTAAAGGGGAGGGCACACGGGTTCCACTTCCAGCGAGCGCCCACGGGAAATACACCGCGCGAGCGCGCGAGTGACCTGATGGACGCGTCCCTTCCCTGCCGCTGCCGGACCGCAGATTGCGGCGCCAGCCAGCGTCGGCGTCTCTGGGCTTAATAATCATTTGATGGCGCCATCTCTGCTATATATATTTTGTGGTCATATATATAGATACGGACTGCTGATTGTTTGAGTAACAATCGACCAAGTGATCCAACAGTTCCGAATCCGTTCAGCTGTCCCAACCTGCAACAGGGTTGCTTCATCATCAGCTACAAAAGCGTGCGGTGGACACTTCGAGCGCAAGCGTGCCTCCAGCTACAACCGCCAACACTTAGGGTTTCACTTCCACCCAGAACCACAAGGAAAGGGGGCTGAATTTGGAGAGAACAGTTGCTTCGGCGACAGCCACATGATGCTTCCTTCCAGAATAATACAGTACAGTTCAAAAAAAAAAGTAGCAACACCTAAGCAGCCTGCTCTGAGGCAGCACTAACACAGCTGCTGCTACGAAGAATACAGCGCGCGTCTGATCCCGTGATCCGGGTCAACTATTGCGTGCTGATAGTTGAGTACGAGGACGAGATGCCGCGAGACGTGACAGGGCGGAGTGAGTTGCCGTAAACCTGTTCGTCGGGCCGTAAAGGACCGTGGATTATTTACCGTTGACTGGTTTGGTTTAAGAGAAAAATACTATTCCAACTTATAATCCATAATCCTATAGCGAAGGCGTGCTCGGTCGTCACAGCACAGGACTGCATAATCTGCTCTCGGCTCCGGTCAAAGAGCGAGCGAGCGAGAGAGGGAGAGAGGTGATCGGATTTCAGTAGAGTGCTTTGCACCGGTCCACGGCATTTCCTTATCTTTGCAAGGCGCCCAGGGCTCCTGACGTCGTCCATTCAACTAGAGTTCCTTGCAACAACTGTGATAAACTTTTTGGGTAAATCACGGAACAAGTTTGTGTGCCCTTTTTTTTTGAAACTACAAGTTTGTGTACTAGTCGCCTAATCGGTACGACCGTACAAGTCTAAATCTGGGGTACTGCTAGTTAAGAGGCCTGGACCTTCTGGGCTACACCTTTTTTCCCCAATGGACAAGTCTAATCTGAGATAGTAAGATACTGCTCCACCAGTCATCCAGCTGCATTTCTTGTTGCAGTACCCAGAGAACAACTGACAACCACAATCCTAGCGGGGCACCAGCACCAGCACCAGCACCAGCACCAGCACCAGCATGTGAACGTCGCCATCCAAACAACCCGGCTTTTGTCACCTATCAGCCCATGATTGGGAATTAAACTCGCAGTTACCAATAATAGCCGAGCAATCCAATCTTTCTTTTCAGCTAGCGTCACGGGAGACAGGGCAGCCTGTTCGGGAGGCCGTATCGTATCGTGGATTATTGCGTAGCAGTTTTTTTTTTCTAAATCAAGAAGGGCGGGTCTGACCGCTGCCGAGTCATGGTCTCCTGGCATTGCAAGGCTTGCCACTGATATCCTTCCCCGTACCCCCACAATGTATATCTAATTAAGGGAGCAGACCAATGATTTGCAGTAGAATTAGCGATTGGCCACCTACAGTAAGATTGATTTGGTGATGGACTTTGGATCACACAGTATGAGAGTATGGTTTCTCCAGATGCTCATTTCTCTGGTTGTCAGTCGATGGAAGGAAGGGTAAAAATGGCAGTCGGTGGAGTACTCAAAACTGCACAAGAACATTGCTCGCTGAACAATTGCAACTTACAACAATGGGAAGAGAAATCCTCACTGAACTGCGAACCAATCATCAATCGAAACAATATGCCGGCAAGCCGCTTCCGCCGCCACCGTCGCTAGCCCATCACACACATTAGTTCTTCCAGGCGTAGACGAGGAGGGAGAAGCCGTCGCCGCTCTGCAGCTCGGCCTCCTCGGGGCTGCCCCAGTCCATGACAGTGGAGCCACTCGCCCATGACGCGGAGGACGACGCCACTGACGCCGACGAGGAGGAGCTCGCCTTGGCCAGCCTGCTCGCCTGCCCCCTCTTCCTCCTCTGCTTCTCGCCATTGCTGCTGCTCTCGCTCCAGTCCCCCCCTCTCCCCCACCTACCAACGTAGCCTGCCCAGCCGCCACCGCCTCCCCCGGCCTTGTCGAGTAGCAGCTTTTCCTTGGCGTCGTCGGCTGGGACACGCTCCTCGCCGTCGCAGCCGGCGAGCTCGAAGCGGAAGACGAAGACGGCGTGCGCGGGCGGAGCCGCGGCCGCGGCCGCGGCCGCGGCGACGGCGGTGTCGGGGGGCGAGGTGTCGCGCGCCGGGAAGAGCCAGTTATGAAGGTCCCAGGAGACGAGGACGCGGTCGCCGCCGCCGAGGTCCACCTTCTCGGTGCCGCGGAATTTCCAGCGCAGGCGGCGGAGGTGGAGCACGCGATCGCCGTCGACGGAGACGGACATGCCGACCTCGGCCCTGTCCCTCTCCCGCCCCTGGCCGCCCAGGGCGGCCGCGGCGCGCGAGACGAGATCCACCGAGATCTCCCGCTCCTTGCCGCGCACGACGACGCAGGTCCGGTGCCCGCGTCCGCCGCTTCCCCCGTCGCGCATGGACACGTGCTCGCGGCGCGAGACGAGGACGGGTGCCGGGCCGGGCGGGCGGCGCGCCTTGGTCTTCCTGTAGGCCTCCTCCTCCATGTCCCCCGCGACGACCGCCATCTCGCCGTCCACCACGACGGCGACGAAGTACCCCGAGCAGGGCTCCGGGGAGCCGCCCGAGGGCGGGAAGCGCGCGCGGGAGAGGTCCCAGGCCAGGTCCACCACGCGGCGGCCCCGCACGCGGAACCGCTTGGACCCGCGCCGCCGCCACAGCAGCCACGGCCGCACGCGCACGGCCACCGTCTCCTCGTCGTCGCATTCGCCCTCGTACTCCACCTCGCCGTCGCCGTAGTCGGACGCCGCCGAGGGGGAGGGCGCGGGGGAGCCTGCCGCGGAGACGCGGAGCACGGCGCGGAGGCTGAGACCCAGCGCGGCGCGCGACCAGGACAGCGCCGCCAGGCCGAGGTGCGTGCCGTAGACGGACGTGGCCAGGCTCGTCCCCGCCCCGGAGCCGCCGGACCCCGACCCCGACGACGCCGACGCCCGGCCGCCGGGCGCTGCCACTGCGCGGAAGCAGGCCGGTATCGCGTCGGGCATCGCGCGTTCTCCTTCTGCACTTGGGATGGAGGGGAGGGGTGAATAGAATGGCAACGGAAACCACAGAGATTTTGCGCTGAATAGAATGGCAATGGTTCGCCCTCGCCTCGCGCAGAGGTTGGACTTGGACGAGAGGCAGGACCGCCGGGTGCTGGCCGCGGGGCGGGGGTGTTATAACGGTGGGGCGGGGGTGTCGCTCGCCGTGGATCGGCGCGTTGGACTGGACCCAGCTGGGGCGGTGCGATGGGGGACTGGGAGTGGGACTACCGTCGCGTCGCTAGCTGCAGCTAGCACGGGGTTTCCTTGGACGACGATGGCCATGGTAAATTTCCAGCCAGCGGTATCTTTTTTTACATAAATTAGCTAATAATATTTTTTTACAAAACAACAACGATACAAACCAGCCAACAGAACATGCTGAAGCTGTGCGTTTTGATCGAGTTTCCTCCGTTGGTTGTTAATTTTGAATTTTTGACAAGGACGCGAATAAAGCCTTGTTCATAATACTGCCGCGTGCGTGCATGATGTCAGACGCATTGTTCACGAACGCGAAGCCTGGTTGATTCGTGTGCAATTAATAACGAGGCGGGTGTGAACGAACTGGTTTTCTCAAACGTTGAAGCCTGGTTGAAAAAAAATAGTAATATTCATAGGACAGTAGCAGGACAAGAACTAAAAAAAACGAGAGAAACAAACAGCGTACAAACTTAGCTGTCAAATAACGTTGCAGCATTTGTAAACTTGTTAGAAGTTCCCAAAAAAAAGAGAGCGAGTGACGTGTGTTGTAGCCTCAAGTCTCATTTCCCCACAATTTCCTGAATCTTGTCTTATTTATTTATGTGAACGGGGTTGGATGCTTCGGACTATTTCACTTCCATTTCTCCCCGATTAAAGAACAGTAATGGCCCTCAAGTCTAACCAAGCCCTGTTCTTGGATAAGGATGCAGGTGGATTGCTTTTTTTATTAGCTAAGTAATTATAGTCAAATGCCATTTTAGTTGCTTAAATTACGTGAAATGTCATTCTAGTTCAATTGAGAAGGTTTTTAGGTCGATCTAATAATAAAAAACAATTAGGACTTGCATCCGACGAATACCGTATCTGAAAGCCGAGAACTTCGCACACCAACTCTCTGCACTCCGCGTTGCCTATTCCAAAGGGCACTCAGCTCCTTTTCGCTTGCCAAGGCTTAATCATGAGGCGACACCTAATCATGCTCATGCCGTTCTAAAAAAAAAAACCCCTAATCATGCTCATGCCACGACATGTTACGAGTGGGTCGATCAGCCGGAGCCTCGATTCGTTCGTGCTAGATATGATACTCCCCCGTGCCCGTGGATACAGGATTACATGCATGCCGATGCCGGTCGCGACAATACACACGACATGATGGAACCAAGAATCGGGGGAGTACCGCAAAAAGGAGGAAACGACGAGACACCGGGCCGCCGGCCGGGGAGGAGAAAATGAGCACCGCCACCGCGCACGCGCAGGTGCACCGAACCGTCGCGCCGCCTCGCCCGTGCTCCACTTCCACTTCCACGGGGGCCACCTAGCGCCGGGCGGGTGGCGGTAGCCGCAGAGCACGTGAGGCAAAGACCACGCTAATTCAGCGCTGATTCTTGTTCGGCGCCGTGGACCGGAGGACGACCGGATCGGCGGACCAAGGACACTAGGACAGACGACGCAGGCAAGGTAAGACCGGCCGGCTGAGAGTCAGAGGACGAGAGGAAAGGCTTCAGCGCCGCGCCGAGGCAAAGGAACGGTCAACCCGCCCCGCCCGCCGGCGATCGACCCACCACCACGGAAACGTGAGAGAGACCTCGCGCACGCCGCGCAGCCGTGGCCGTGGCCGTGCGCGGCGCGGCACTGCGGCAGCGATTTTTCTTTTTCTTGCACGCGCGCGCGCGCGGACGAGCGTCGGAACGCAACGGTGAGCCGGCGCCAGTGTTCCGCGATTGGTTTGCCGGTGACCCCCACTGGCCCGCTTGCAAGTGGGCCATGTCCGTAGCTGGAGCCTGGAGGAGGGGTGGGCCGTGGGCGACGCCGACGACCATGACCGACCATCGCCATCGGGTGATGCTGGAGTGAATGCCATGCAATGCAGAACAGAAGGCACGGGCACTCAACTCGCCGCGCCCAGCACGGACAGCAGCAACACAAGTGGTCGACAAGTACAGCGCGCCAGCCTGTGGCCGCGCGACCGATCCGCCCGACCCGCCGAACTGTGCCGCGACAGGAGAAACACGGCGACGGTGCCTGGTACCATGCCACCGCCGAGCACTCCCCATGACCGCGGACAGCGACCCCGCGAACGGCGAACCGACGGCGCTCCAGGGCCTCCGGATCCGAATCAAGTGGCGGGCGCGAGTCGGTCGGGTGCCGGTGCGGTGCGCGACCAGCCGGCAGGGGCCTAAACGCCGGGGGCTGGGCGCTCGCCGGTGCCTGGCCCCAGACGGTGGCGCCTCAGCCGGCAGCCAGCGTGCGCGCGCCATGCGCATTTGCCGCGTGATTTGGTCGGGGGGCCTGGGCAACAGCCGGGAACTGATTAATGATGACAGCGTGACATGGACTGACTGAAACGGGAGAGTTGTTTAGACTGCTGTTGATCCGAATTCCGAAGATCGTTTTGCTCCAAAAAAAAAAAAAAAGGAATCCGAAGATCCATTGCACGCATGGATACGGCGTATCAGTCACGATGAGATCCTGTTACCGAGGACATGGGCCAAGCGTTTGAGTTTGACCGGACCTAGTAGACTATGCATGCTCGGGGACAAGTCACAACAAGTACGAAGCCCATTTCTCCTGATGCAGAATATTTTGCCTCATTATTCTTGACATTTCCAATTGTATAATTAAGGACCATTTTTACATGCATTTCTGTCGTGCACAGGCATCATTTTTTCCCCAACATTTTGCCATAAAAAATTCAAAGCGTTGATGCATGCTACAATGCTAGGATGGTGGGTTGCAAATTTGTCTTCGCAGATCACTTACTTTACGGTTTTGCTGATGCTGCAAGCATTCACATGAATATCTCCGGTGCTATAGCTACAGTCTGCTCTTGCAGATAGTGACCAGGTCTGGAAGTGTTTGTGTGTCGTCTATTCCCAAAGGTGGGTTAGAGCTGTATCACTGTGTGTGTCGAAGTGTATCCATTTTCCCTTGCCTTTCCTTTACAGGTGTGCCTGTGCCATAAAATGAAGTGTATGACAGAACAGCTCCGTTGGATATTAGTGTCTTACTGTTACCATCTAGTCACCATCCATCATTACTTTCTTTACGTATACAATGTGTTGGATCTGATCAGGCGGCTGTATTATGTGAATAAACGACTCCATGGGCTCAGGTTTGCTTTATTGTTGGAGGTGATAGCCAAACACTGTGCGACTTGAAGAGACGAGGGAGAAGTTCTCCCTTCAGAGTTCAGACTAGAGTTGAAATGTTAGGAGCTGTGCCTCACGCTCAAGTGCGATCAGTTCTGATCTCTGGTCGTATATCAATGAACAGGTCATTTTTTTTCTAATTTTTTTTATCGTGTCATGTTAATATATGAACAGGTCTCTATTTTCTACAGTGCTTTTGTCCCTCACTCGATGGGCAAAGCCACACAGGTCTTGAGCGGTTGAACCATATAGGATAGGATAGGATATTACAGCACTTGGCATTCTTATATCAGATCATTGAAGTCCTCTTGTGGACAAGCGGTCCGTCAATGTAAATTTGAAATAGGGTCTCTTAGTGTATAGCTTTCTTCACAGACATCATCATGGGAAGGTTTCTTCTGAAAAATTCTCATTGCGGGCTCTGAGTCCCAAATTCCCAATGTGGGTTCCCAACAGAGCCTGGGTTGGGATCACAGGTATTACGGTTTCTCGCAGCTGAGCAGCAGCCGCAGCCGCAGGGCGAGCTGCAGAGAGGGCCGGCAGAGGCAGTCGGCAGGGCAGATGGTACCACATGATTGATTCACAATGTGCCACAGCAACAAGCTCAGACACGGATAAGCATGAATGGCCCAAGGAGAACCCCCAAGTCAGGGATTCGAATTTCATTTAGCTCATCATTATCATGTCACGGGAGATGTCACCGGAATTTCGCTCTGAGCCCGTGTTTAGTTCCAAAATAACTTCCCAAAAAGTATTACAGTATCCATCACATCAAATATTACGATACGTGCATGGAACATTAAATGTAGACGGAAAAAAAAAACTAATTACACAGTTTGGTGGGAAATTACGAAACGAACATTTTGAGCCTAATTAGTCCATGATTGAACACTAATTGCCAAATAAAAACAAAAAGTGCTACAGTAACCAAATTCCAAAATTCCCTACAACTAAACGCGCGCTGAAGTTCCGGTCTAACAAAACTGTATATAACTTGTGGTGCTACGACATCACAAATATCTTTCTATCCTGTTGGTATTCCGGCTGTGTTCGCTGCAGCTGCTGCACCCGCCTACCGAACAGGCCTAATAGCTTCTGGTGGGCTTGTTTGCCAATCCACATATATTGGGATAAACTACTCAGGAACATCTGAAGATCACTTGACATAACCAGAGCGCTTAAGGCACCATAAAGCCCCTTGTGCGGCGTTCTCTCGTGCAGCTTTCTTCTTAGGTTTGGGGTCGCTGAAACACTCCATAATGGTGCTGAGCAGTCCATCCAAGTGGACAGTCACCTTGCACTTGAATCTGCAGAGTATAAGACATCAGTGATTCCCATTTCTAAATCATAATAACCAGCTTATCATGGGCAGTTATGAATCACTCTACGAAGAATCAGACAAACAACAGATGGTGGCCTCTGACCACATTTCAGAGGATGCTACCATAGGACGGTAGGACTTAGGAGTTACAGGTAGGCATATACTGGCTCCAAAAGAAAAGAACAAAAAAAGGATGACACCATTGTGGTTTGCTGTTGTTAGAATAGGCGCCTATGGGCCTGGCGCCCAAGCCTATTGGCTGGGCTGCCTCTAGGGATTATGGTAGATGATTATTGATTAGGCAAGGATCACCATTGATTGGGTGTTTCTATAAATCCATCCTGATCCTTGCCTATATAATGTATTCCCTGTACCCATATCAATCTATCACAATTTCCCGAGACCTATTCGCTCTCATGGTATCAGCCGCCTAGGTTTAGGTCTTCCCTTCCGCTGCACACCCCTGCGCGCCGGCCCCTGCCGTGCAACGCCATGTCCCCCCCCCCCCCCCCCCCCCCCCCTCTCCTAGGCCTAGGGATGTTACCGCTGAAGAGATCGTGGCACGCCAGGCCAAAGAGAAGGCGAACGACGACGACGACGCCGCCCAACTTCTTGACAAGGAGCGCCAGGCCGCCCTGGCTCGCGCTACCTAGGCCGAGGAGGCTGCAGCCGCCGTCAAAGATTGCGACGTGGCTGCTGCCTGCGCCAGCGAAGCCCTGGCGCGGGCAGCCGCCACTGCCCCCGGTGCACCTAAAGGCGCCTCCTCCAGCACATCTTCCATGTCTCCTCCCGACCTCGCCTCAGCCATGCTCCTTCATGAGGCCATGGCACTGCTGCAACTGCACGCCCAGGCCGTCGCCGTCAACAACATCCGGAACCACGTCACCACCGTCCTCGACGTCGACTCCGGCAACTTCAACCGCTGGCGCGATCAGTTCCTGCTCATCCTCGGCAAGTTGTCTCTTCAGGACCACGTCCACGAGGAACCTCCGACCCCGATCTCCCCTGACTGGGCTCGGATGGACTGCGTCGTCAAGTCCTGGATCGTCGCCACGCTCACCAACGACCTTGCCGAGATCATCTCTGCCCAGGGCTCCACTGCCCAGCATGCCTGGCTCGCCGTCGAGTCCTAGTTCCTCGGCAACCGGGAGGCTCGCTCCATCCACCTTGAGACGCGCGTTTCGCAACTTCGTCTAGGGCGACCTCTCTGTCACCGACTGAAGAAGATGGCTGACGACCTCACGGCTCTTGGCGAAGTGATCACCGACCGCACCCTCGTCCTTAAAGTGATCCGTGGCCTCAACGAGCGCTTCAGCCACGTCAGAGCCCTCCTACGCCGCAGCCGGCCCTTCCTCACCTTCCTGGAGGCTCGTGATGACCTCATCCTCGAGGAACTCACATTGGAGAACAAGGAGTCCCTTGCCACTACTCTCGCTGCCTCCACCGCAGCAGCAGGCTCCTCCAGCGCTGCTTCACCCACGTCCAACATGGGCTCCGAGGGCGCTGGCAGGCCTAAGTCCTCCAACGGCAATCGCCGCAGCAGGAGCGACGGCGGTGGAAAGGGGGGCCCTGGTGGCAACAACAGCACTGGAGGCCATCGCCCTCCCTCTGGCGCCCAGCAGCAGCAGCAGCAGACAACCGGCGCCCAGCAACCTGCCACTGGTGGTCGCCCCTGGCCCAGTGTCTACAACCCATGGATGGGTTCCATTTAGATGTGGCCAGGGGGTCCTCGTCCTCCGCTGGCACCCATCCCGGTGCCTCCTCATCTGCAGGCACAGCAGCAGGCACATCAACAGGCCCAGCAGCAGACCCTCCTCGCCCAGCAGCAGCAGGCACTCGTCGCCCATCAGCAGCCTGCTGCCGTCACTGCCTCTGATGGCTCAGGACAGTGGGTCGCCTCGGGGTACTACAATCCTGTGGCCGGCCTCCCTTCTTGGGACCAGACGACCCTCGCCTCCACCTTCAGCACGACGTCGCTGACCCCTCCTTCGTCCAACGAGTGGTACTTCGACACAGGTGCTACTTCACATATGACATCTCAGTCTTCCTCCCTTTCACATGTTCTATTCCCGCGGTATCCTACTCCTTCATCTATTGTTGTCGATAATGGTTCCATGCTTCCTGTTACTGCCACTGGCTCCACAGAGTTGTCCCCTACTTTACGTCTTAATAATGTTCTTGTGTCGCCACAACTTATTAAGAATCTCATCTCTGTGCGCCAATTCACTATCGACAACAACTGTTCTGTTGAGTTTGACCCTGCTGGTTGTTCTGTGAAGGTTCTTCCATCTCGGACTGAGATCGTCAGGTGCAATAGCTCCGGGCCGCTATATCCACTGCGCCTACCTCCAGCACACTCCTTTGTCGCTCAGGCTCCCTCCCCACTGTGGCATCAGCGTCTCGGTCACCCCGCATGAGGTGTTGTTGAAGCTTGCCTCTAGTGTTTCTTGTCACATTCAGGACTGTTCAGATCTATGTCATGCTTGTCAGTTAGGGTGTCATGTTCGTCTGCCCTTTCATTCGTCCACCTCTCGTGCGTCTAGCAAGTTTGATCTTATTCATTGTGACTTATGGACATTTCTAGTTGTTAGTGTTTTTGGTTACAAATACTATTTGGTCATACTTGATGATTGCACTCACTACTTGTGGACTTTTCCTTTGCGACTCAAATCTGACACTTACAGTACGCTTGCCCACTTCATCGCCCACGCCTCCACCAAATTTGGCGCCCACGTCAAGGCTGTCCAGTGCGACAACGGGAAAGAGTTCAACAACTCTAGCACCCGTCACTTCTTCCTCACCCAGGGCATCCATCTTCGTATGTCCTGCCCCTACACCTCGCCTCAAAATGGTAAAGCCGAACGCATTATTCGCTCCATCAATAATGTCGTTCGCTCACTGCTTTTTCAGGCGTCTATGCCTCCCTCCTACTGGGCGGAGGCCCTCTCCACAGCGACCCTTCTGCTTAACATACTGTCCACCAAGACCTACAGTTCTCCACGCCCCATCTTGCCCTGTACGGCATGCCATTGGCGTATGATCACCTACGAGTCTTTGGCTGCAAGTGTTATCCAAACCTGTCCGCCACCGCTCCTCATAAACTCGCTCCTAGGTCTGCCTTGTGTGTCTTCCTAGGCTATTCCGCTCACCACAAAGGATACCGCTGCCTTGACCTCTCCACCAATAGAGTCATCATCTCCCGCCATGTCATCTTCGATGAAACAACCTTCCCCTTTGCTGAGCGCAATGGTCCTAGTATTTCGGCGGACTTTGAATTTCTTGATGCTACTGATGTTGTGCCCGCTCCTATTGAACCGTTGCACAAGTTTTTATCTGTAGGAACACCATCCAGCACCTCTAACGTCAACATCGCCCTTGCCGGTCCCTCTGAGACTGTGCTTGGGGCACCCCCGACGCCTCCGGTGGCTGCTACTGATCCCCCAGCAGACACTGTTGATCCCCCGGCGCCCGCGCTCTACATCCCGCCTGCACTGCGAACGCCAGGGACCCCTCGCGCGCCATGCGCGGCTCAGGACGCGCCCAACACGACTGGAGGCGCTCCACCTCGCCAGCTGTACATCCTGCCAACGCTTCGCGCGAGCTCGCCGCCTCCAGCACCGACCGCGGGCTCCACAGCACCGGTGTCACCTCCTCAGGCACCCCGCGGGCCCTCGCCTCTTCGTCCAGACCGCACCTTTGCCTACCACTACACGCGCCGGCCTCGACCATAGCCTGCTCCAACTGCTCCTGTCACTGCCGCCCCGGCTGCACCTGCACAGGCCGCGGAGCTCCCACTGCCCAAAGGGCTGTTGCTGTCCCTCCTGTGACCAACCAGCACGCCATGGGCACACGTTCGAAGAGCGGTTTTCGGATGCCTGCTGCGTACCACGCTACGTCTATGTCACCGATACCGAAGACATTCCGTAGCGCTCTTGCCGACCCCATGTGGCGAGCTGCAATGGAAGAGGAACACAGTGCCCTGCTGAAGAATCACACTTGGGATCTCGTGCCTCGCCCCCCTCGGGCCAACGTCGTCACCGGCAAGTGGATCTTCAAGCACAAGTTTCAGTCTGATGGCTCCCTCGAAAGGCATAAGGCGCGTTGGGTTCTCCGCGGCTTTACCCAGCGGCCTGGTGTGGACTTTGATGAGACATTCAGTCCCGTGGTGAAGCCTGCTACAGTTCGCACGGTGCTCTCCCTAGCTCTCTCTCGCCGCTGGCCCATCCACCAGCTCGATGTCAAGAACGCCTTTCTTCATGGCAACCTGACAGAGACAGTTTATTGTCAGCAGCCGTCTAGGTTCGAAGATCCAGCTCATCCGGATTATGTTTGTCACCTGAGGAAGTCACTATATGGCCTCAAGCCGGCCCCTCGTGCTTGGTACAGTCGCATGGCCACACACTTGTTGTCCCTTGGGTTTGCTGAAGCCAAGTCAGACACTTCACTCTTCGTTTACCAGCGCGGATCAGACACAGCTTACCTGTTGCTCTATGTTGATGACATCGTCCTCAGCCTCCTCAACCGGCCTTCTTCGGCGGATCATCTCAGCCCTTCAGCGGGAGTTCGCTATGAAGGACCTTGGTGAACTGCATTACTTCCTCGGTATGCATGTTCAGCGCAGTGGTGATGGCCTTCTTCTTTCTCAGCGACAATATATGCTGGACATTCTTGATCACGCCAGGATGGCAGAGTGTAAGCCGTGTTCCACTCTAGTTGACACCAATCCGAAGATTGCTGCAGCAGATGGCACCCCTGTCTCTGACCCTTCAGACTTTCGCAGCCTCGCTGGAGCCTTACAGTACCTAACGTTCACCCGGCCGGATATTGCATATGCTATGCAGCAAGTCTGTCTTCATATGCACGACCCTCGTGAGCCTCACCTTGCAGCTCTGAAGCGAATTCTGCGCTATGTTCGAGGCACTCTCTACCTTGGTCTCCTGCTGTGACCGTCTACTTCGGCTGATCTTGTCATCTACATCGACGCTGATTGGGCTGGTTGTCCAGACACCCGCAAGTCCACCTCGGGCTATGCTGTGTTTTTTGGCGACAATCTTGTCTCCTAATCCTCCAAGCGCCAGAACAGTGTCAAGATCCAGTGCTGAAGCCGAGTATCGCGCGGTGGCCAATGGAGTTGCTGAGGCCACCTGGCTGCGCCAGCTTCTTCTAGAGCTGCATGCCCCTCTCCGGCGCGCCACACTGGTGTATTGTGACAACATCAGTGCCGTCTACATGACCTCCAACCCGATACAGCATCAGCGAACCAAGCACATTGAGATTGATCTTCACTTCGTCTGGGAGCGAGTCGCCATTGGTGATCTTCGTGTTCTGCATGTTCCCACTTCTTCACAATATGCGGATATCTTCACCAAAGGGCTGCCTTCTTCAGTCTTCACGGAGTTCATGTCCAGTCTAAACGTGCAGAGTGGTTGACGATTCGACTGCGGGGGCGTGTTAGAATAGGCACCTATGGGCTAGCCATGGGCCTGGCGCCCAAGCCTATTGGCTGGGCTACCTCTAGGGATTATGGTAGATGATTATTGATTAGGCAAGGATCACCGTTGATTGGGTGTTTCTATAAACCCTTGGGTGTTTCTATAAACCCTTCCTGATCCTTGCCTATATAATGTACTCCCTGTACCCATATCAATCTATCACAATTTCCCGAGACCTATTCGCTCTCAGCTGTAACTAGAAAATTCAGAAAATTTGATCCACTTCTTTAACTAATTATATTCTTATTCCTCAAACTGTACTAACGAGGACTTCGTTGTTTTATTCTTATTAGGAATAATGCAGCTTTATTCTCACCTTTGTTTGTTCTTTCAGCCATCTAGATTGGATAGAGCTTCATAGTGCTCACATGCCAATCTATATCTTGTGTTAAAAGACAGAAACTTGCAGTAAGCCTCTACTCATGGAACTTCAGTTGATTTCCCAGTTCGGGGTTACGCTTGTGTAGTGAGTTAATGCAGTTAGCGTATTTTTATTAGTCATGACATTGGCGTTATCATATTCCAGCATTGGCATAATCTCTCAAAATTAAAATGTACCATAAACGATATTGTGTAGAATATTATGTATGATTCACCTTTTTTAAAAAAATATACAAATAAATATTGCATCATAGGATATTAGGCTGATGCCTTTTGGTGACATAATGCACAACACGCTATAAATATTGGAAGTGCATGAACATTTAATTTAATATTCATCAGTTAGTAGGGAAACTCACATTTTGCTATGTTGAGGTCCTTGTTCTTCAAAGTCATATGATGGTTCTTTCCAGCCAATTGCCTTGCATATTTTCAGCAGTCTCGAGGTTGCCGATTCGTTACCTACATAACCTCTGAATTTCAGTAAAACAATTATACAACCTCTGTTTCAGTAAAGCAATAGCTTATATGAAAAAAAGGAAGCCTAGCTTCAGATATCTAGTTAAGGAAGAAGCATGAGCACTGATGCATATATATACTCAAGTGCATGCCAGAGCTCCTGGCCAACTTTCAAAAATGAAAGAAATTAATGCAAATATGGCCTGTTTGGTTTGCAACTCCAGCGAGCCAAACCAAAATTTGGAAATGCTAAATACGTGGGCAATGCCAAAACTACGATGTTTGGTTTGAGGCCATGCCAATTTGTGTGCAGGGTAAATGTATGTATGAAGAAGAATGAGTGTTTAGAGTAAGGCCGTGTTTAAATCCGTTGAAACTTATAGTGTAAAATGTGAGGTCCAGATGTCATAAATGTTTTTTAATCAAAATGTAGGCAAGTGGGATCTTGTTTTGTAGATTTAATTGCAACGAATACTATAGTACAGACAGATCCCAAAACTGATGTACGGTTTAAAAGCTATTGCCGTTTAAAAATTGATAATCACAAAATTGAAGAATTAGTGTAACCATACTCCTACTGACATATCATCCATGCACTCTACAGATGACCAAGCTAAACTCAGGCTACCATTTCACTTGCCCAAGAGATGCCCCACTGGGCATGGCCAAAATTTATTTGGCACCACCAATGTTTGACCTTGAAGCAAATGGTGGCCAATGTTTGTTGGCTTGGACAAAATATTGGTTTGGTTTGCTAGGGCTCACATCCAAACAGGCCCATAAAGCCTAATTGTTTCAATTGTCGTTTAACACGTAATCAAATTGAAAAGATATATCAGAAACATGCTCCTTACGGCAACCATTCGCTTGACCAGAGTTCTGTACTGCACAACTACTGAGCACGTCCATGGGAGCCTTGCCAGTAGAATCTTCAACTGGAAGACCAGACGACGCTTTGTTCTCCATGCCAAAGACTTCAATTTGCTGTTGTAGTTGGACAGTGGACCCTGAAGCTTCAGTCCTTCTGCGCTTGACTAACAAATCCTACAAAGAGGGCAACTGACACCATCAGAATACAAACACAGATTTAATCTGCAGAGAGAAAAGGTAAACTCAAGCATGTGGCAGTGAATTTGAAAGGAGGATGAGAAAAATGGATGCAAGAGATTTTTTGCCAACTTTTACATTTCCATCTTCTGACTCCACTTCCTCCTTGACTGGCACGCCACTGGACTTATGCTTCTTGGGAGGCTCCATAACCACTAAAGGGAGAGTAGCCCTGACAAGTTAAATTGTTACTAGTTAGCTATATGTTTCTGTCACAACATAAGTATCCACTATAGTAAAGTTTAGTGGCAAAAAGACGTAATTCATTATTAACACTGTTTATTGGGCGCAAGAGAGCCGTACTTTATCTCAGTAATGATACATCACCAACACAGACTAGAAAAATTGCACGTTTCAAAAGCAAATGTTTCAGAGCTATCCTCCGGAAAACATCCTACCTACTGGTCATGCGTATATTGTATAAAAGATAGCATGTATGGTGCTCAGTAAAGTCACCAAAAACATATAAAATAAAATAACTACTGAGTGCAAATTTGCCACACCACATCTATGTTACCACCTATTCAACAAGAGTTATGGCTAACGTCATATGGTGTGCCATTCATTGACAGGGCTAGTACAAATTTTTTCTGTTCAGAACACGTGAATGTTTTTTGAGGATTTGACAAAAAGAAAAGGCCTTTCATGAACCAACTTAAATAATTGTCAACCTTATAATCCATGGGATAAAGAAATTAGAAACGGTAATGTGCATGTGGGGAGGGGAGGGTGTTAGTATTGACATAATTGCACTGCTGATTACTTGTAACAGTAGTGACGACAGAACAATTTTCTATAAATAAAAACTAACAAATTGACAGTTGCGCTAACGCAGCTGGCCGTTACAATCCTTAAAGAGTAAGCTGTTGTAAGATCTACTCAGCGACATACTGCAAGAGTGGGTGACGACAAAATACTGCACATGCAGGTAAAGAACCATTTACATGCTGTTTGGTTCCTTCTACAGTAACGCAAACGTAAACAACATCGGTCGCCAGCTAGTTCAAATATATTCCCGCTGGTAACGTCCGCAGCTCAATTTCATTTATGTTTGCATTTTCATTGGTTCAACAAAATGTTCGCTTCTCTTATAATCCGTCTTTTGCAGCTTGTTTTTTCAGCCGAAAGAGTGTTTTCCTCTCACAGCAAATCAACCGGAACAGTGTTTCGGCTTGTTTTTTCAGCGATGCGAACGGGGCCGTGCCAAACGGTTACATCAACCTTATCCTCGCCAAAGAATTATACTCAGTCACAATAAAGATGCAGATGCATATATCGAACTATCAACGGCGATTTATTTTTTCCAAGTAAATATGAATGGGAATTTTTGAAGAAAAACTACTACAAATTCGGAATTTACCATCAGAAAATGATGCATCAAACGCAGCAGACTGGGGGATATCTCCAAGGCCGGACGAACCTCCTGATTCTTTTCTAAAACCGCGCGGCGCGCACTGAAGCACCTAATCGAACTACGCGTGGTTAGGTCGGATTAGTGGGTCCCGCAGCACACAAATCATCCAACCTATTGAAATAGGGGCAACAAAGGGTTTCGGATTTCATTGCTTTAGAGTCAGTCACAGCAAAGAATAGGTCCAATCGTAGATTGAACCCTAGAACAATCCGTACAACCGAGTTTGTGTCGCTTACCAGCTAAAGAAGAAACCAGAGGCCCGACTTCGGACTGATGGATCTGCACTGGAGCGGATGCAGAGTGGAGAAAGTGGGAGACGATGCCGCTCAGGGTAAAGAGTGGAGAAGGTGCTGTCCCCTCGCCGGCTGGGAGAGTCGGTGAGCAGAAGGGGAGTCGCCGACGGGGAGAGTCGGCCGGGACAGCGTTTTTGCAGCTTCCCACTGGTGCCGCGGAATGACGGAACCGCTGTCGTGTTATCACTTTTTTTTTATTCCAGTTTTGACCCTGGCCCACAGCAATACGCCAACTCGGCAATACCACGCGCTGGTGGACCCCGACTCGGGCTCGCACTCGTAGTTCGGTCCGGATCCGATCCCAGCAGGTTCCTGTGTCTCACGGTGGGATATGTATCCACGCGCCGCGCCCACGGCCTACCTCGGATTCACCACGATCTCGTCTGCTTCTTGAGCGCCGCGACGGTGAGGCGGTGACGCACGAGGAGACGAAGCCAGTCGTCCGTTCCCTCGCCCTCCGGCGATCACCTCAGACCCATAGCCGGTTCGCTTGGCTCGTAAGCCATAACTGAAAGTACTATTAATTGATTTATCGTGTGAGAGAAATATTGTTTGTGAAAAAATACGGCTTATAAGCCAAGCGAATAGAGTCGATCAGCTTTGCACGCCCGGCATCGGCACCCACGTGTCGACGATGGCAACATTGTGCATCCGTTCCACGGACTGCCTCGCGGGCCGCACCTCCTTCGGGGCACACCGCGGGGTGCGCGTGGCGCCCGCGCTCGCTCCTCGTTTGCCAATGCAGCAGCAAAGGCAGCACGAAAGTCAGACTCTAGCCACGACTTCCCCTCCGCCTCATGTGGCAATGAATTCGTCGCGGTCAGCACGTGGACGGACGAACGGGCAGCAGCGCAGGCGCCGGTTGTTAGTAATCTTGTGTGTGCCGGTTAGTTAGGATTGTATGGCATCTTTCTATTTTAGCCAGTTGTATGCGTGTGAGCCCCAGGCTAAGGCGGCCGTGCGCGTAGGAGATCATGGCATGGGAATCGCTTAGCCACGCCCCTAGGCATGCAGCCATGGCCGACGAACGCGGTGCGTGGGGATGGACGCGCACACTTCTCGTATCGTGCGTGCTGTGGCGAGCACAACTCTGTTCTTTGTATTCTAATAAAAGGTAAATAGAACTACAGAAAACGCTGCGCTTTCAGGCAGCACCAAAACCAAGTGTTCGCGTTTGTTGTGTTTGTACTTGAGTCTTGTCTTCTCCATCTCCGGCGTCGTGTCCTCGCCATCGGCGTTCGCCGCCAATTCGAGACTAACAAGTGGCATCAAAGCTAGCTTTCGAGGGACCTCGCTGTCGCCATGGCGTCTCCACCGAGACCCCGTGGTCTTTCACCGGTCGGGAAGGGCGACGGCTCCAAGAAGAACGACAGTAGCAGCGGTTCCGGCGTCAAGACGCCACCACGCACGCCTTCTCCGAGCCGTTCCTCTCCTCGTCGTTCATGCACGCGCGACGCACGCTGTTCGCGCACCCGCGACGCACGTCGTCCACGAGAGGTCATCATCGAGCGTATCACTCAGGAGGGCAGCAGCTCCGGCAACTGGCCGCAGCTGACAAAGGACGAACTATCATGAATGGTCACTCCGCATTGAAAAGATCAAGATGCCTAAGAGGGGGGTGAATTGGGCTAATTCTAAATTTCTTTCAATAATTAAATCCTATTGTTAGTTCAATTAATCCCTTGTGTCTAGAAAGTATTTCTAATGTTCTACCACACAAAAAGTCTTATAACCTAAGTTTCAATCCTACTCTAGCATGATAATTCTATAGATGTAAAGACAAGTATTAAATTGCTCAAAGTAAAGAGAGAACGAGGAACGCGGCGATGTTTTGCCGAGGTATTGGAGAGTCACCACTCCCCACTAGTCCTCGTTGGAGCACCCGCGCAATGGTGTAGCTCCTCCTTGATCCGCGCAAGGATCAAGTACTCTCTACGGGTTGATTCTTCGATACTCTATCGCGGTGAATCATCCACACCCGCTCACAACTTGAGTTGGGTCATCCACAAGCTCCGTCGGATGATCATCAAGCTTCCAATCACCACCAAGCCGTCTAGATGATGGCGATCACCAAGAGTAACAAGCACGAACTCTCACTTGACCACGACAAGCCTAATGAGAAGGGTGGATGCATACTTTGCTACTCTTGATCTCACTAATGAGGGCTCTCTTTGAGATTCTCAAATCTCAATCACTTCACTAGGACCTTGCTCTTCTTGGCACTCACAAAGATGTTTCTTAGCTGTTGGAATGAGCAAAAGTACCCCCACACACGAATGGAGGAAGTATTTATAACATGAGCTGAAAAACAAACCGTTATGTGCCTCTGCGGGGTGACCAAACGCTCCGGTCATGTTGACCGGACGCTCCGGTCAGTTCACCCTAAATTCCAGTGATCAAATGGTGACCGGGCACTAGACAGCGTCCGGTCAGCACTGACCGGATGCGTTCAGTCATGATTTTCCTTCTCTGGAACCTTACTGGAGTCGACCGGACACTGGCCCTCAGCATCCGGTCACTTCACCTCTCAACGTCCGGTCACTTCCAGATGACTTCACCTTGATCAAATGAACTGATCGGACTCTGCGCCAGCGTCCGGTCACACCGAAGCCAACGTCCGGTCAGTATTTGACCCTCCATTCACTTTCAATTTTCGATCATACGTGAATGAAGTTTACTCCAATGGATCTAAGGGCTTTTTAGGAGCCACCTAGTGCTAGGTTTAGCAAGTGTGGACCATACCTAACCCACTAGACTCACCTAGGTCAAGCTACCCGTCCATACCCCCTTAATAGTATGGCCAAAGGAAAAACAAAGTCCTAAACTACTCTAAGTGTCTCTTTAACACCAAACGACATTTAGAACTAGTTCATCCTTAACCTTGTCGTCCATCCTTTGAAAACCGAAACGATTTCCATCGTAGGGGCATGACCACCATGATAGCCCAATCAATCTCCATTACCATGACCTAACTTAACTGCCTCTATAAAACACACGTTAGTCATAGTAATCACGTATTGTCATTAATCACTAAAACCCAACTAGGGACCTAGATACTTTTAATCTCCCCCTTTTTGGTGATTGATGACAATACCACCTCGAGTATGTGAAAGAGTTGAGGTTTTTAACATGCTTGGTTCATATAAGCTTTTGACAATAAGAACAAAAGAGTTAGGCAAGCTTATATGACCCAAGCCAATATGATGTACTCAAAAGATATAGAATAAACATGAGTACAAGTAATAAAGCTCATTTGCATCGGAGTAAAACACGGAAGCAAAGCAAATGAGCATAGCACAAGTGATATGACATATAAATAATTCAAAGTAGAGAGCACACATATCATATATCACGATCACGTAGATATCACTATTATATAAATATAGTTTGATACATAAAAGTAAACACACGAATGCATAATAGTGTATCACACATAAAACTCCAAATATAATAGATAATCTAATAGATAAACTAAGCTCCCCCTAGATATGTCGCTCCCCCTAAGACTAACATACTCTATCCCTTTTCCCTTTTGGCGTCAAACACTAAAACCTAAGGGTCGATCGGCAGGGCTACAACGGACGAGTCAGGCGCTGAGGTACGAGGAGCAAGCTAGAACTGAGTGCCATCATCATCTAAACTAGAGCTCTGAGCAGTCTGACCCTCTATAGCTGGAAGCGATGCTGAAGTGGTCTGGGTCGGATCAACAACTAGAGCTGCTGTAGACTGTGCAGGACTGGAGCAGCCGGCTCTGATGATGCCACTAAGGAAGAGAGCATCTCTGTAGTCCCAGTAATAGGTGTAACTATAGAAGAACCTGGGACATGCAAATATGGTGGAGTAGGCTACCCTGTCAACTCACTGAAAGTCACTCCAAGACTCCTGGAGACTAAGGTATCTAGCACTAGTAGCGAGGAAGTCTGAGCCGGTGTGAAACCCGTCTGAAGAGGTGTGAACTACGAGGCTAACACTGGCAAGGCAAACCACTGGAACACCTGCTCTGTAGGTGAAGCAAATTGTGTTGGTGGCTGTTCCTAACTCTGAAGCCTACTAGGCTGTAAAGCTGGAGTCATAGAAGTGGTGGCAGGCTGACCAAGCTAGGGTGAAGGCTATAGCGGTGGAATCCTAATAGTTGTCACTACATGCTGCATAAATCTAAGGAGCTGCTGCTGCATGAGGAGCTGCTGCTGATGCATGGCCTGCTGCTACTGTATGGCCCGCTGCTGCCGCTAAAACTCATCCTGCCAAGTCTGAGGCTGTGCAAAAGTGGCGGCGGTCTCCTGAGCCTGGCGAGCCTGATCCTGCCTCATCCGCTCAAGTATGACAAGTAGAGACGGGTCTATCTATGGTGCAGGTGGAGCTGAACTAGAGCTACCGGCCTCATGGTCATGTCGACATGGAGGCATCTGAGGAATGTCCTGGTAGTCCTCATCTGAGCTATCACTAGGGTCATTCTCGACCATCCCCTCCTGCTGAGCATCAAGCTGCTCCTCCTCTATAGCTGCTATGCCCCTAATAGTCTCATCCTGCTGAGTTGTAGTCTCTGGCACCTCTGGATGTCGGATCAGCTGGCTAGGTGTCCTCATTGCACTATGTCAGATCATCTGAGTCATGTTGTATGTAGAAAACTCTATAGTAGCACCACTTACTCTGCCAGCATCTCTGGTGGCCTCACAGTAATTACCCTGTGGATCAAGAATGTAATCCAGTGAGCATACGACAGCTGCCTATGACCCCTGAACCCCTCTGCAATACTATCCTCCATCTCTGATAGAAGGACATCCTAAATGTCAAACACTGTCTGCTACATTAGAGAGTTCAGTAACCATAACTGTACGCGAGTCAAGCCCTCGCGATACCCCATCCTCGAAAGCAGTATCCCCCTCATAATGGCATTAAGCACTCTAGCAGTGGGAGTGAGATCACTGGGTGTCCTGCTAGACCCCTCGCCGAATGGCTCTATAAAGCAGTGGTGGACTAGATCTGTAGGGGGCACCATACTGCCATGAGGGCGTCTGGGGGCGCCGTTTATCCATAGCAAACCTCATGTATCCGGACGGGCTGCTCCTAAAGCCTGAGTATCTCTTTGACTCTAGTGCTCGTCAGCCTATAATCTCTGCTACTGAATGCAAAGTGTATAAATCTGTGCTGCAGGTTAATCCAAAGAGAAGCATAGAACTGACGGACCCAAGATGGAACATATAAGCCTGTCCATCCAAGTAAATCTATCAGCCCTGGCAGGTAAGCTAGGTAAGGGCAAATATGTAGTCCAGCTGCTGCTATAATGGTCTCAATATTGCACACCCTTTGAGATCTAAATATTGTCCCACTGTTAAGATATGCATTATAAAAATCTTCCTACAGAGGTGTGTAGAAACCCTCTGAAGCACGCTTATCCCGCCTCGATGGAAACCACTGCTCAAAGTCCACAAATCTGAGCTACTAAACCTGCTTGGTTATGGCGACCCTCAAATTCAAGTGGGTCACTGGAGGTGGACCCTATGGTGTAGGCGGTGGACGTGAACCCCTTCGCTGGGTCTTTGATCTTGGAGTGACTAGAGCATAGGTATGACTAGAGCGGCGAAGCTATGGCTGAGATGCCTGCTCTGTCTCCTCAGCCTACTCTCCCTCCTGAGTCTGCTCTGTTGGCCGTGGCTTCTGCTGTGACCCCCCATGAGGCTGACTCACATCCAAGACAACAAACTATCCCACAACCATGATAGTCCCAGCTAGACCACCATGACAGCGCTCAACCTGCTCTAGTGTAGCCCTCATAGACGGAGAGAGCTGATCTATAATTTGGACTCCACTCCTAGCACCTCCTGCCTCTGCACGCTCTGCTGCTGCTGCAACTGCGGCTGCTCTAGCTGTATCTGTATCTGGATACTTCTGCTTCTTTGTTGCAAGCTTCTTCATCGCCTTGCCTTTTGGATCTACAGGCAAGCGAGGCGGGGGTCTCAAATCCTCATCACCGGGACCTCCTCAAACATTCTTGACATGAGCCATCTGATGAATTTGAAAAGAACAACTGCCGCTGACAAGAATCAACTGCCAACTATCACTTCCGAGGCTTGGCCTCGATCCGTACTCGTGAGCTTGGCCCCAAGTTGACTGACAACTACAAATAGGATCTCAACGGCACTGACTCGCTGTACGATAGAATAGATAGGATATACAAATAATCATAATATATCTAAAGATGCAAAACCCTAAGAAAGCAAGCAATTAGGTATGAAATTAGAATCGAGGGCTTGCTACCTGATGAACCGGCAAAACAATGAGAAGAGGAACGGATCGGGGAACCACTAGGTCAGCAATAGGAGATTAGGGTTACGGTGACAGCTCTAAGGCGCTGGACGGTGGCACTAGATGGAGATGGGTCTTCGATGAGGTTGCAATGGGGGCGCTAGGGCACGACGGTGGCACTAGAGCACGGAGGGTGTGGACGGCACGGGTAGGGCACGGCGCTGGCACAGGCAGGGCATGATGCTAGCGGTGGCATAGGGCGCAGGCAGTAGCGGCGCGGCAGGGCACGGCGGTGGTGGCGCACGGTGTGGGCATCGGCGGCACAGTAGGGCGCGACGGTGTGGCTGCGAGCAAGGAAGGCGCGAGCGGCGGCATAGAGGAGCAACGCGGGCGTGGTGTTCCGGCAGGCAGCGAGGCATGGCTATGCAGCGGTGGAGGCGAGCTTGGCGGTGCTAGGGTGCGGAATAGGGATAGGTCAAACATACACACGGTGATTTATAGTGGCCCCCATGGAGTAGAAATGGAAACAGAGAAAAGAGTTGGAATTCCGCACATTTTCTACTGACCAGATGCTCTGGTGGCAGCGACCGGACGCTGCCACCCAACGTCCAGTCGATTCCAGAGAGGTCCAAAGCCCCTAGAATCACGACCGGACATGTCCAGTGAACACCGATCGGATGTAGCCAGAGTCCGGTGCAAGCTGCCTTCATCGTCTTCGATCGACCGGACGCTGGATCGCCATCTGACCGGACGCTAGGAAGACACTGTTTCAGCGTCTGGTCACTCCTTCTCAGCAGCAGTTCACCTCTTGTGAACTGATTGGATGCTAGACATCATAGTCCCGTGCAGTGTCCGGTCACCCTTTTTCCAGCAAATCTTCAAAGTCATTCGTGCTGCCTGTTCCCAATCAAGTCCCAACTCCAATAAGATCCAAATAAACACTAATTAGGACTGATATGAGTGATCTCTCTCAAATCCTCAAATTTTTTCAAAATATTTTGCCTTAAGCTATAATTCTTTTTAAGAAAATAGGCGATAAGAGGGCAATCGAAGATAAATGACAAAGCAACATTCATACATATGCAATGCAATACTTGAAATTAAATCTAGTTGCTTGTCAAGTTTGATCTAAGGTTAAGCTTCTTCACACGCTTTACGGCGGTTATCTTAACCATGTTAGACAAGCCCTATATGCATTACCAAAAATTAAACATGTTGTATATTACAATGCAATGCAAGGGACAACATAAGCTCATTTTTTAGTGAAGTTACTAAAATCAAGAACATTGAGCTCATTCCGCAATCTACAAAATATTGCCTCATCTAGAGGTTTAGTGAAGATATATGCTAATTGATCTTTGGTCCTTACACCTTCTAGTGAAATATCTTTCTTTGCAACACGATCTCTAAGAAAGTGATGGCGGATATCTATGTGCTTGGTGCGAGAGTGTTGAACCGGATTATTTGCAAGTTTTACCGCACTTTTATTGTCGCACAAAAGAGGTACTTTATCTAAAACTACACCATAGTCTAGCAAAGTTTGTTTCATGTAAAGAATTTATGCACAACTAGCACCCGCGGCAATGTATTCCACTTTGGCGGTGAACAAAGCCACACTATTTTATTTCTTGAAGGACCAAGACACAAGAGATCTATCAAGCAAATGGCACCCTCTGGATGTGCTTTTTCTATCAACTTTGTAACCGGCATAATCCGAATCGAAATAGCCAATTAATTTAAATCTAGCTCCTTTGGGATACCAAAGGCCAATGCTTGGTGTGTGCTTAAGATACCTAAGGATTCTTTTTACGACAATCAAATGAGTTTCCTTAGGATTAGCTTGAAATCTAGCACACATACACACACTAAACATGATGTCGGGCCTAGATGCAGTTAAATATAACAAGCTACCAACCATAGAGCGGTAGAAAGTTTGATCAACCATGTTACCTCCCTCATCTAAGTCGAGATGTTCATTAGTTAACATTGGTGTCTTGATTGGCTTACATTCATCCATCTTGAATCTCTTGAGAAGATCATTTGTATATTTCTCTTGAGAGATGAAAATCCCTTCTCTCATTTGCTTGACTTGAAAACCAAGAAAGAATGTAAGCTCTCCAATCATTGACATCTCGAACTCCTTCGACATCAATTCACCAAACTCTTTGCAAGAATCTTCATTTGATGATCTAAAGATGATATCATCAATATACACTTGACAAATGAAGATGTGCCCATCAAAATTCTTGGTGAATAGTGTGGTGTCGACCTTCCCAATGATGAAGCCCTTCTCAATGAGGAAGTCCCAAAGGCGCTCATACCAAGCTCTTGGGGCTTGCTTAAGCCCATATAATGCCTTGGACAACCTATAAACATGATTAGGATATCTAGAGTCTTCAAACCGGGGAGGTTGATCAACATAGACTAGTTCATTAATAAAGCCATTTAAAAAGCACTTTTCATATCCATTTGACATAGTTTCATTTTATGATGTGATGCATATGCAAGGAGGATACGGATAGCTTCTAGTCTTACAACTGGTGCAAAGGTCTTCCAAAATCCAAACCTTCAACTTTAGAGAACCCCTTTGCAACTAGTCTTGCCTTGTTCCTTACAACAACGCCTTGATCATCTTGCTTATTGTGGAACACCCACTTTGTTCCAATGACTCTTGCATCTTTTGACCGCTCTTCAAGAGTCCAAACTTCATTGTGGGTGAAGTTGTTCAACTCTTCATGCATGGCATTTATCCAATCCAGATCTTAAAGAGCTTCTTGTACCTTGGTAGGCTCATAGCAAGAGACAAAAGAGTGATGAGCAATAAATGAAGCAAGTTTTTGTGAGCGTGTCATTACACCCTTTGATGGACTCCCTATGATGAGATCTTGTGGATGATCTTATAGTAGAGGTGTATTTCTTCTATTGACCAATTGAGGAGGAGGTTGTGGAGCATCAACATCTTGTGCTTGTACCACCATTTGATCATGGGAGACATGAGTATCTTCATTTTCTATTCTCCCATCTTTATCACAATCTTGTGTCACACTTGATGAAGAAGGTGGATCAATCACTTATACATTATCTTCATCATCTTTAGGCTTGATGTCTCCAACTAGAATGTTCTTCATAGCCTCCCTCAATGGTTCATCATCTACATCATCAAGATTCTCATGTGCTCCTTAGGAGCTGTTAGATTCATCAAATTTCACATCATATGTTTCTTTAATCAAGCCAATGGCATGATTAAATACTCTATATACTTTGGACTTTGATGAGTAACCAACAAGAAAACCAATATCACAACATCTTTGAAACTTCTTTAGGTGTTGCCACTTCTTGTAGATGTAGCATTTGCAACCAAACACCCTAAAGAAAGAGACGTCCGGCTTTTTCCCATTGAGCAACTCATAAAGTGTCTTGCCAAGGAACTTTTGAAGAAATAGGCGGTTGGATGCATAGCATGCGGTGTTGATAGCTTCCGCCCATAGAGCTTCAGGGGTGTTATACTCATCTAGCATTATTCTTGCAAGAGTGATCAATGTCCCGTTCTTTCTCTCAACTATACCATTTTGTTGAGGAGTCTATGTTGCGAAGACCTCTTGCTTGATCCCAACTTCATCACAATAGGCTTCTATGTTTGTGTTGTCAAATTTTTTTCCATTGTCACTTCTAATCTTCTTGAGCTTCACTTCAAATTCATTTTGAGCTCTCTTGGCAACTTCTTGAAACAAGATGCAACTTCGGATTTGTCATGAAGGAAGAATACCCATGTGTATCTTGAATAGTCATCAACAATCACAAGACAATAAAGATTTCCTCCCAAACTCTTGTATGTGTTGGTCCAAATAAATTCATGTGAAGGAGTTCTAGCACTCTTGTGGTTGACATAAAAGCTTTGGTTGGATGAGTATTTGCAACTTGCTTGCCGGCTTGACATACACTATAAAGTTTGTCCTTCTCAAACTTCACATCCTTTAACTCTTTCACCAAATCATTCTTCATTAGCTTCTTGAGTGAGCTCATCCCAACATGATCAAGTCTTCTATGCCATAGCCACCCAAGTGTTGTTTTGGTGAATAACATGTCTTCAAGTTAGCATCTTCAGAGATGAAATCCACTAAATATAGGTTGTTGTATCTAAATAATTTGAATATCACTTGATCATCATCCTTCTTAGATACAACAACTTCCTTCTCGATGAATAAGCATTGGAAGCTAAGATCACATAATTGTCCAATGGATAGAAAGTCAAAACTCAATGAAGCAACATATAACACATTTGAGATAGAGTGATCATTTGATATTGCCACTTTGCCCAATCCTTTAACCTTGCCCTTTAAATTATCTCCAAATGTGATTCTTTCTTGTCCACCTACTTCTTCATCTAGTGAGGTGAACATCCGAGGATCACCGGTCATATGTTGTGTGCAGCCACTATCAATAACCCAATAATTTCCACCAGTTTTGTAGTTCACCTACACACAAGAGATCAAGCTTTAGGAACCTAAACTTGTTGAGGGCCCTTCACCTTCTCGACAAGTGACTTTACAACCCAAATTTTCTTAGGCCTATTCTTGTTAGGAGGTCCTAAGAACACAACTTTCATTTTCCCACTAGAATCCTTTCTAAGCATGTAGTGAGCATTGAAGGCAAAAGGTCTAGCATGCTTAGGCAAGGGTTGTGGTGGTGGAGTTTGGCATTCATGGGCAAAGTGACCTTGTTGTCCACACTCAAAACATCTCTTTGGCTTTGGCTTTGACTTGTGTTGTTGTTGAGCTTGAGCCTTCTTCTCTTGGTTTTCCAAACACCTAATGCCACTTCTATCAATCTTCATGACGGTGTTCATAAGTAGCTCACTTTGTAGATGCTTGCCTCTTGTGAACTTGCTCAATCTAATTTTGAGATTCTCTTTCTCCAATTTGAGCTTCTTGTTTTCTTCCTTGAGAGCAACATTGTTTTTCTCTTCCTTGAGCTTCTTGTTCTCTTCTTTGAGCTTCTTATTCTCAAGGATCAAATCACCATCATGATCAAAAGTTTCTAGCACAATAGTATTGTGGCTTTTGATTTCTTCAAGATCTTTCTTGAGCTTTTCATTATCATTTTTGAGCTTGACAAACTCATCATAATCATTGGCCTCAACCACTCGCTTGCCCTTGCTACTAAAACTTTGCTCAATGCTCTCAATGATCAAATCATCACATGGTGTAGCTATATCAATCTTAACAACATCGTTAGTAGCATCATGTGGCTTGTTGGATAAGAATTCTTGAGCAATAACAAGATTATCATGATTGATCTTTAGAGTTGTATATTCTTCTTTTAGCTTATTATGACTAGTGATGAGCTCATTGTGTATCCTCTCAAGTTTATCATGTTTATCTTTAAGCTCTTTCTTAGAAGATTTGAGCTCCTTGAGTTTGGATGATATAGCATTATTTGCTTCTCTAAGCTCAATACTAGCCTTTTCCGTCATATCACATTTTGCTAAAAGTGAATCATTCTTAGCTTCTAGCTTTTTATTCTTAGCTCTAGTCTTTATAATGATCTTAGTGTATTGTTTTAGCAATCTAGCAAGATCATCATAAGAAGGTGATTCATATTCATCATCATCACTATCGCTATCATCATTACTAGCATGTTCATCACCACTACTATCATCATCATTTGATACCTTGTGTTCACCCTTGGCCATAAGGCATAGGTGTGTAGAGGATGATGGCGGTGGTGATGGTGAAGATGATGAAGAGTCAATAACAATGGCGGCCACCTTCTCATTGTCACTATCATCATTGGATGATCCACTAGATGAATCAATATCCATGAGCCAATCACCGACGATGTATGCCTTTCCACTCTTCTTCTTCTTGTGGAAGTCCTTCTTGCCATCTCTCTTCTTGTATGGCTTGTTTTTCTTCTCATCTTCTTCTTCATTACTTGAGTTATCTTTCTTGCCCTTGTACTTGTTCTTGAACTTGTCTTTCTTAGGCTTGGTGCATTGGTGTGCTAGATGACCAAGTTCTCCACAATTGTAGCAATCCATCTTAGAGATTGGCTTCCTTCTAGAGCTAGTGAAGAACTTCTTCTTCTTGCCATCAAACTTGATGCCACTCTTGTTGAGCTTCTTTAGCATCTTGGTGTTTTTTCTCACCATAAGAGCAAGATTTGCATCATCAACTTCATCATCACTTGAGCTCTCATACTCAAGTCTTGCTTTGCTTCTCTTGGCTAGCTTTGAATGCTAAGTCTTTGTCTTTCTTCTTGGTAGAGGATGAGCCATCTTGTGGTGTAATGTGCATATACATCTCATGAGCATTGATCTTTTCCAAGATTTGTGTCGATATAATGGTGGAAAGATCACCTTGATGAAGCACGATCACAATATGCCCATATTTGTCAATGGGGAGGATACTCAAAATCTTTCTTATAACATCGGATGGTTGCATTTGAGTGAGTCCAAGCCCATTGACTTCCTCTACAAGAACATTCAAACATGAGTACATCTCAATTGCACATTCTTTAGGAAGCATCTCAAAAGAGTTAAGCTTTTTCATGATAAGATGATAGCGTTCCTCATGCTTACTCTTAGTTCTCTCATAGAGCGCACAAATGTCTGACCATAGTGCATGGGCGTCTTTGTGGTTCCTCACCTGGTTAAACATATCTTTGCAAAGGCCTCTAAAGATGGTGTTTTGAGCCTTTGCATTCTATTTCTCGTAATTTACCTCATCGCCTTGTAGGTTTGTAGCATCCCGAGGTTTTGGGGAGCCTTGTGAGGCGGCTCTAAGTATTCCAACATCTAGAGCTTCTAAGTACGCCTCCATGCGAATTTTCCAATATGGAAAATTATCCCCCTCAAAGATAGAAGGTCCATCCCCGTGAGACATCTTTCTCTAGGCGGTTAAGCCTAAATACATGAGCACGAGGCTCTAATACCAATTGAAAGGATCAAGATGCCCAAGAGGGGGGTGAATTGGGCTAATTCTAAATTTCTTTTAATAATTAAATCCTATGGTTAGCCTAATTAACCCCTTGTGCCTAGAAAGTATTTCTAATGTTCTACCGCACAAAAAGTCTTGCAACCTAAGTTCCAATCCTACTCTAGCATGACAATTCTATGGATGTAAAGACAAGTATTGAATTGCTCAAAGTAAATGCTCAAAGTAAAGAGAGAAGGAGGAACACGGCGATGTTTTACCGAGATATTGGAGAGTCGCCACTCCCCATTAGTCCTTGTTGGAGCACCTGCGCAAGGGTGTAGCTCCCCCTTGATCCACGCAAGGATCAAGTGCTCTCTATGGGTTGATTCTTCAACACTCCATCGCGGTGAATCACCCACACCCGCTCACAACTTGAGTTGGGTCATCCACAAGCTCCGCCGGATGATCACCAAGCTCCCAATCACCACCAAGCCGTCTAGGTGATGGCGATCACCAAGAGTAACAAGCACAAACTCTCACTTGACCATGATAAGCCTAATGAGAAGGGTGGATGCACACTTTGCTACTCTTGATCTCACTAATGAGGGCTCTCTTTGGGATTCTCAAATCTCAATCACCTCACTAAGACCTTGCTCTTCTTAGCACTCACAAAGATGTTTCTTAGCTATTGGAATGAGCAAAAGTACCCCCACACACGAATGGAGAAAGTATTTATAACATGGGCTGAAAAACAAACTATTATGTGCCTCTGTGGGGTGACCGGACGCTCTGGTCATGTTGACCGGACGCTCCGGTCAGTTCACCCCGAATTCCAGTGATCAAATGGTGACCGGACGCTTGACAGCGTCCGATCAGCACTGTCCGGACGCGTCTGGTCATAATTTTCCCTCTCTGGAACCTTACTGGAGTTGACCGGACGCTGGCCCTCAGCATTCGGTCACTTCACCTCTCAACGTCCGGTCACTTCCAAATGACTTCACCTTGATCAAATGAACTGATCAAACTCTACGCCAGCATCTGGTCACACCGAAGCCAGCATCCGGTCAGTATTTGACCCTCCATTCACTTCCAGTTTTCGATCATACGTGAATAAAGTTTGCTCCAATGGATCTAAGGGCTTTTTAGGAGCTACCTAGTGCTAGGTTTAGCAAGTGTGCACCACACCTAACCCACTAGACTCTCCTAGGTCAAGCTACCCATCCATACCCTCCTTAATAGTACGGCCAAAGGAAAAACAAAGTCCTAAACTACTCTAAGTGTCTCTTCAACACCAAACAACACTTAGAACTAGTCCATCTTTAACCTTGCCGTCCATCCTTTGAAAACCAAAATGATTTCCATCATAGGGGCATGACCACCATGATAGCCCAATTGATCTCTATTACCGTGACCTAACTTAATTGTCTCTGCAAAACACACGTTAGCCATAGTAATCATGTATTATCATTAATTACCAAAACCCAACTAGGGGCCTAGATGCTTTTACGCATGAAGTTGAAGATGCAGGCGTGTCACCTCTGGGATGCCGTCGAGTATGGCGATTTGGAGTTCGACGATGATCGCAGTGCCCTCTAAAGGGGACCGTGACCCCTAAGAGGGGGGGGGGTGAATTAGGCAACTTAAAAATCTACTTCTTAAACTATGGCCTCTTTTTCTAACCATAGCAAAACCTATGCAAAAGAAAAACTATCTAAATGTGCAACTATGGTTTTGCTAGTGTGTTGCTATCTCTTCCGCAAAAGAAGTATTGTAATCAAGGTAAATGCAGAAGCTAAAGAGCAAGGTAGAGATATGCAAACTCCTGTCGACGACTTTGGTATTTTTACCGAGGTATCGAGAAGCGTGCAAGCTTCCCCCTAGTCCTGTTGGAGCCCCTTGCAAGGAATCCCTCGCAAGGGCCAATCTCCTAGTCGGGTAACTCCATGGATAGCCTCGGGCCTTCTCCATGCACAAGTGGGTCTCCGATGTGCCTTTTGTCAAGCCTCTCCCGGATGCTCCCCGCCGTCTTCACTATCAAGCTTCCGACCAAAACGCCGTGGGCCTTGCTCCCTCCGGTATACAATGGCGGCCACACCACAAACGTGGTTGGTATGATCTTGCAAGACTACAAGCCCCTCCGATGTACAACAATGGTGCGCACAAGCATCGAGTGGTAAGAGGTATGCAAAACCTCACTAAACACTAGGCCTAAACCTAGAGCAAGCGCATAAGCGGTGGTATAATCAACCTAAGCACTTCACAAAGCATCTATGCTAATCACCTAATAAAACATTAAGCACTATGTAAGTGGAGATCACTAAAATAGTGTATCAATACCCTTGGTATGTTTCCTCAGCTCCATGCTTGGTCATTTGGCTAGTTGAGGGTTGTATTTATAAGCCCCACTGAGAAAGTCGCCATTAGAGATGAAGTCCTACTTTTCTGCTACTGACCGGATGTTGGAGTCATCCTAATCGAACGCGTTTGGTCGTCCTGACCATTGGAGCCGTGAACAACTGATCGAACGCTGCCACCGGACGTGTCTGGTCGCAAGTTCACCACTCTGGAACCTCTCTGTACTCGATCGGACGCTGTTGTCCTACGTCCGGTCGATTTGCCACCAGCGTCCGATCACTTACTGAGTGTGTTGCCGGACTGATGAATAGTGCTATCGATGCGTCCGGTCAATTCACTTGTTTAGCGTCCGGTCGCTGCTGCTGACGCCTGCTATTTCTGAGCCACTGATCGAAGCGTCCGGTCACTTTCTTCGAGCGTCTGGTCCAGTATCCAGTCACTTCTGTAAGCTTGTTTCTTCACGATCTTGCATGCGGCTTGGTTCCTATCTTCGTGCTTGGACTTTGCTTGATATCTTGGGTCTTCTCTTATGCTCCTAAGGTCTTGCTTGAGGTGTTGATTATCGGATCATCACATCACCTTTGTCCAAGTCACGTCTTGCATCCTATTGAACTATAAAACAATCACTTGCAAATTCATTAGTCCAATTTGGTTGTGTTGTTCATCAAACACCAAAATCCAAAGTAAATGGGCCTAGGGTCCATTTTTCTTCTAATCCCCCCTTTTTGGTGATTGATGACAACACGACCAAAGCAAGCAAATAATAGAAATTTGGAATTTTTTTAAAAACTATCTACTTGCTAGGATGCAATGCAAGGGGCAAGATTATATGATGCTAAAATATACTACTTGTAATACTACATAAAAACTTATCTTGCCCTTACAAATGTCCCCATGTGGTATTATGGATTTAAGCCTTGCTTTCTATAAATTCTCCCCATTACGTAGGATAATCCATAATCCACTATCCTCCCTTTCTCGGACCATTACCACTTGTAGACACCACTTGCAGACCATTACCACTTGTAAATGATCTAGCTTTTGGTCCTACCACTTAAATTCTCCCCCTTTGGAATCAAACACAAAAAAGGAAGACATTAGTAGCACAAGGGAGGGTCAAACTTTGTGACCCTTTGTGTGTAAAGTGGAATAGATCACAAAATTTGACTCTCACATTATATAGACTAAGCTCCCCCTAGATATATACATACCTATGATAGAAGACAAAGCATATGCATAATTGACAAATTTTTTGCTCAAGGGAATTTAATCTATATAATGCATGAAGAAAGCATATAAATATCAAAATGAAATCAACATGATGATATCGGTTTAGAAATACCATATGTGGAAACCAATTTGATTTCTACCACTTGCAATAGGTGGTGGATATTTGAAGTATGATGCTTAACTCCGGGGACTCCATTTTCCTTGCAATGAGACTACTACACATGATAAACTTGAAAAAGGTGTTAGTCTCAAAACATCCAACTTGTAGAGTAACCTCCCTCTAAATTTGAGCACACAAGTATGGAATACTTGTAGGTAATATGCACATTGATTTTAGAATAAAAAATACCACTTGAAAGATGACATCATAAACATGAGAGTCATTTTCGAAGGCGATATTTGGGAGAGATTATCTACAATTTGGACTTTGGCACATATTAGACGAATAATCGAAAGACAAGCTATGTGTCGTGCTCCTAAATAATTTTAAACCATGTAGGTTTGCTCCAAGGGTTAAGAATGAAACCGAGCAAGCCTACCATAAGATATACCTAGTGTATGCATGACAAAAGATGTAAGCATGTAAATGCAAACCTAGGCATAAAATGTAACTAGATGCTTAAAGACACCAATTTGTAAGAAAGTTAAATCTAATACCAATTGAAGCAAATATAATCTAGTTACCTAACATGGGAAGGGGAATTTGGGTCCATAGTATTCACTAACCCACTTGGCAATGTCTTTGTCCACCATGATGCACCCCATGAAATGTATCCACACTTTGCCAAGTCTCCAAATTCCCCGAAGTCCATTGGACTTCTTACTTCCCTTTCGGGATCCAAACCTTCTGGGTGCTCTTCATGTTTGAAATGATCTCCTTTGGCACCCAAAAGTGTTTGACCCCATTGTTGGCTTGCTTTTTCACCTTGATGGCCACCACCTTGCCATTTTTCTTCTTCTTCAAAAGATAAGGTGTGGAGGTCTTTTTGTCCACCTTGTTGGTGTAGGTGTTGGAGAGCTTGCTTTTTTGCTTCTTCTCTTTCTTCTTTGCTCCTCCCCCATTCTTCACCTTGCACTCATTGGACTTGTGACATTCCTTGTGGCACACGTAGCAAACCATAGTTTGTCCTTCATCAAGCTTCTTCACTCCCTTGATGGTGTTATCTTGATGAAGTTGGGCTTGCTTTGCCTTGCCTTTCACTTGAGTCAAGTCCTTAGTGAGGCAAGCTACTTCTTGCTTGAGTTGCTCATTCTCCTTTGCAACCTCTTGTGTGCATGTATCTAAAACAACTTTCTCAACACAAACTTGGTTGCACAAGGATGAGTCTAAATATAAATCATTACAAGAAGTAGATGCATCCTTTTTAGACATATTAGAACTTTTCTTTTTAGATGCCTTGGTAGGGGTTGCACTAATGGATTCAAGATTAGCAACTTTATTAGTTAGCTCATCACAATGTTTGCACATGGTTTCCATTTTAGCAAGTAAACTTTTATAAGCATCTTGTGAGCTAGCTAATTTTTCTTTTAATTTTTTATTTTTCTTAACAAGTTGCTCATCATTAATTGTGCATGCATTTGTTGTTGCACTAGCCTTAAGTTGCTCAATTTTAGTAGATAGTTCAACATTGAGATTAGCAAAATTCTCATATTGTTCAAGGAAAGTTTTATATGCTTCTTGTGAACTATCTAGCTTTTCTTTTATTTTTCCGAGCTTCTTTTGTTGACTAGTGCAAACTTTAGTATAATTGAGATTTTATTGCACAATTTCTTTATAAGAAGACATTTCATCATCACTATCACTCTCACTAGAGGATGAGCTTTCGTTACCTCATGCCATAAGGCACACATGAGAAGAGCTTGATGATGAGTGCTTGTGCCCTCGCCTCTTGTAATGGTGTTCTTCTTCACTTGAAGAATCATCCCATGTCCTTATTGATGTGAGGGCTTGTTTCTTGCATGCCTTCTTCTTTGTCTTGGGTGTGGGCTTATTTGGACAAACTTCCACAAAGTGTCCCAACTCGTCGCATCCATAGCACCCTCTCTTTCTTTGCTCATTTCTTTGATTTGTGAAAATGAGATCTTGAATTTGGATGGGCACACCCTTGACATTGAGCTTTTGGATCATCTTCTCCACCTTGTTGATTATTTTAATTGATTCTTCATCAAGGTCAGAGGTGGAGGAGGAAGATTGATCATCATCACTTGAATCTTCATCCTCATCCTCATCTTCTTCTTCATCTTCACTTGATGAGCTTGAGCTTGAGCTTGTCTCAATTTGCTTGCCCTTCATCTTCTTTTTCTTGCCACTTGCGAGAGCTTTGTCTTTGCTTGATGAAGAGGCTTCTTCTTGACCCATCTTGCGTGACATTTTAAATGTCACTATCTTGCCAATGACTATGGCCGGGGTCATGGCGCTCAAGTCCTCTATGTTGTGAAGGATGGTGATGATGCTTGCATATTTCTTTTGTGGTAGCACGAAGATGGTCTTCCTCACGATGTCCGCATCATCTAGCTTTGTTAGTCCTATTGAATGGAGCTTATTGATAATTAGATTCAACCGAGAATATATATCACGAACAAGCTCATCATCATTCATTGTAAAGAAATCATAATTTTGTTTAGCTAGACAATGTTTTTGTTCACGGACATTAGATGTGCCATCATAGAGCTCTTGGAGTTTTAACCATATTTCATGTGCCGTATTTAAAGTGAACACTTAGTTAAACACATCCATGCTAAATGATTCAAACACACATTTTTTTGCTCTAGCGTTGAAATGAATTTCCTTTTCATCACTCTTTGTGGGTTTATCAGGATTTTTAATGGGTTTCATCCCGTCACGAGTGACTCTCCAAACTCCCAAATCAACCACCTCAAGGTAGCAAGCCATTCTAGCTCTATAATAAGGGAACTTAGTGCCATCAAAGTGTGGAGGCCTAGAGGTATCCATCCTAGCCACTCTAAATAGTGTCAGCTCAACGGTGGTCAAAGGTTCAAATTGAGCCAACCTGCTTTGATACCAATTGAAGTGGACCGTGACGCCTAAGAGGGGGTGAATTAGGCAACTTAAAATCTACTTCTTAAACTATGGCCTTTTTTTCTGAACCTAGCAAAAACTATGCAAAAGAAAAACTATCTAAATGTGCAACTATGGTTTTGCTAGTGTGTTGCTATCTCTATCGCAAAAGAAGTAATGCAATCAATGTAAATGCGGAAGCTAAAGAGCAATGTAGAGATATGCAAACTCCCGTCAATGACTCTGGTATTTTTACCGTGGTATCGAGAAGCGCGCAAGCTTCCCCCTAGTCCTCATTGGAGCCCCTCGCAAGGGCCAAGCTCCCGGCCGGGTAACTCTATGGATAGCCTTAGGCCTTCCCCACACGCAAGTGAGTCTCCGACATGCCTTCCGGCAAGCCTCTCCTAGATGCTCCCCACTGTCTTCACTTTCAGGCTTCTTGCCGAAATGCCGCGGGCCTTGTTCCCTCCGATACACAGTGGGGCCACACCACAAACGTGGTTGGTGTGATCTCGCAAGACTACAAGCTTCTCCGATGTACAATAATGGTGCGCACAACCACCGAGTGGTAAGAGGTATACAAACCTCACTAAACACTAGGCCTAAACCTAGAGCAAGTGCATAAGCGGTGGTCTAATCAACCTAAGCACTTTGCAAAGCACCTACGCTAATCACCTAATAAAACATTAAGCACTATGCAAGTGGAGATCACTAAAATGGTGTATCAACATCCTTGATATGTTTCCTCAGCTCCACACTTAGTCATTTGGCTGGTTGGGGGTTGTATTTATAAGCCCCACTAAGAAAGTAGCCATTGGGGATGAAGTACCGCTTTTCTGCTACTGACTGGATGCTAGAGTTGTCCTGATCGGACGTGTTTGGTCGTCTTGACCGTTAGAGCCATGACCAACTGATCGGACGCTGCCGGCGTCCGGTCGCAAGTTCGCCGCTCTAGAACCTCTCTGTACTCGATCGGATGCTACTGTCCTACGTCCGATCGGTTTGCCACCAGTGCCCGGTCACTTGCTGAGTGTGTTGCTGGCCTGATGAATAGTGCCATCGATGCGTTCAGTCGATTCACTTGTTCAGTGTTCGATCACTGCTGCTGACGCTGCTGTTGCCGAGCCACTGATCGGAGCGTTCGGTCACTTTCTTCCAGCGTCCAGTCACTTCTGTGAGCTTGTTTCTTCGTGATCATGCGTACGGCTTGGTTCCTATCTTTGTGCTTGGACTTTGCTTGATATCTTGGGTCTTCTCCTGTGCTCCTAAGGTCTTGCTTGAGGTGTTGATTATCAAATCATCACATTGCCTTTGTCCAAGTCACGTCTTGCATCCTACTGAACTACAAAACAATCACTTGCAAATTCATTAGTCCAATTTGGTTGTGTTTTCATCAAACACCAAAATCCAAAGTAAATGGGCCTAGGGTCCATTTTCCTTACATGCTCAACGTGATCTGCAGCGCCGTCCTAGAAGAGATGGTGCCTGCTCTCACAACAAAGCTAACTACGAAGGAAGCCTAGGAGGCCATTAAGACCCTCTGCATCGGCGATGACCGAGTGTGGAAGGCGACCGCGTAGAACCTCCGTGCAAAGTATGAGACCATCGCTTTCCATGACGGTGAACCCATCGAGGACTTCACCCTATGCTATCTGGGATTGTGCAGCGACTAGCAATGCTTACCGATCCTGAGCCCAATGAGAAAGTGGTGGCCAAGTACCTCTGCGTCGTACGCCCACGCTATAAGAAGTTGGTAATCTCCATTGAAACCCTCCTTGATATCTCATAGTTATCAATTGAGGAGGTCATGGGGAGGTTGAAGGCGGCCGACGATGTCAAGCGACCTACACCACAAACTACTGCCAGTAAGCTACTGCTCACTGAGGAGCAGTGGGTTGAGTGCTACAAGTAGAAGGGTCAGGAGTCCATCGGCTCTAGCTCTGGCTCCAGTGACCGTGGCAAGCACCATCACAAGGGTCATGGATGTGGCACCGATGATAATGGCGATGGAAGGTTCAGTTCTAGCTTGGGCCGTCCATGTCTAGATGACCCCTGCAAGCACTATAGAAACAAAGGCCATTGGGCTAGAGATCGCCATAGCAAGAAGAAAGAGGAGCAGGCCAACATCACCTAGGATGATGAGCCCACTCTTATGGTAGCCATTGGTCCAACCCATGAGTAGGTGCACTCATTCCCCTTCATGCCACAGCCGCAACATGCCTCCATGCCACCGCTGTCAGCTCCACCGCTCCTTCCATTCCCTGCGACAAGTGATGGCACCATGTATGTTGGTCTGATCCATGAGCAAGAGAGCTCGCTCCCCTCTGCACCGCGACCGCCAGTTCCATAGCGCCTAACTACCCTAGCGACCCATGAAAGCACCGCCCTCCACCTCATCGAGCAAAAGGTCCATGCCACCTTCGACACCGTGGAGGACTAGGATCCGAAGCACTGGATCCTAGACAGCGGTGCGTCTAATCATATGTCGGGATCACGCGTAGCCTTTACCGACCTCGACACCGAAGTCATCGGATCCAGGCGGTTCAGGGATGGCTCCATTGCATAGATCGAGGGGATCAACACTGTGCTCTTCTCCTGCAAGAATGGCGAGCATCAATCACTCCCCAACGTCTACTATCTTCCGCACCTCACTGCCAATATCATCTCCATTGGCTAGCTCGATGAAAGCGGGTACCAGGTGCTGGTGGAGCACGATGTGATGTGCATCGGGGATGAGGAGAGGTGGTTGCTTATGAAGATTGCTCGAAGCCTAGGGTAGCTATACGTGCTCAACATCCCCATCGCATGACCAGTCTACCTAGCTATGTGCACCGACGACGATGCCTGGACATGGCATGCTCGGTTCAGCCACATCCACTTGGCCGCACTACGCAAGATGGGGCATGAAGGACTAGTTCATGGCCTGCCTCTACTTGATCAAGTGGAGCAGGTCTATGAGGCGTGTCTCACCGATAAGTGTCGAGGACCAATACTAGGGTACCCGAAGAGGAGGGGCTAATAGTCATCAACATTTGTTTATCTAAGCAGTTAAGAGCACAACTATGGCTCCAACCGACCCCCAGGTGCATGGGCATCGCCTTGACCAACCTCTGGGGAGCCCCTAGGGGTGGGCTCTACCTTGCCCAACACCGAGGCCATGGGCTCTGCCTCATCCAACCCCAAGGTTGCGGGCTCCATCTCACCCAACCTTTGGGGGCGGGCTCCGCCTTGCCTGACACTGAGGCCGTGGGCTCCGTCTCGCCCAACCCCGAGGCCACGAGTTTTGCCTCACCTGACCCCAAGCTTGTAGGCTCTACCTCGACCAACCTCTAGGGGCGGGCTCTGCCTCACTCGACCTGAGGCCACGGGCTCTGTCTCGCCTAACCTCTAGCGGCAGGCTCTACCTCGCCTGACATTGAGGCCGTGGGCTCCACCTCGCCCGACCCCAAGGCTGTGGGTTCTGCCTCGCTTGACCCTAAGGTTGCAGGCTTCGCCTCACCTAACCCTAAGGCCACAGACTCTACCTCGCCTGACCCTAAGGTCTCGGGCTCCATCTCGCCTGACCCCTCGGGTGTAGGCTCTATCTCACCCGACGGGGTCCTATACCACCGCCAACCACTCTAGGTCCAGGCGTATGGGCCTAGGTCAAAACTCTAACACTAGGGAAGAGATTGGCATGCCCTGATGTAACCCGTAGCCATGACAGGCCATACCCGAGGATTCACATCAGAAACAACGTCGAGCATACTAGTGCTGTTCTGCCTAACACTCGTACGAACACTGATAGGCACGTCAGTTCACTACAACGTCCACCAAGATGGAGTGGAGCACCATGACCGGTAGACATCGCCTACGCATGGCACAAGTGACGCATAGGGCCATGATGTGGAGCCATCCCTATTAATATTTATAGGGTCAGTAGGACCCGCATGAAGGATAAGAAGGACCTAGCGATCCTAAAGGACTTCCTCTCCCTCTTGTTCTTCTCCTTTCCTTTGCTGTAACCTATGCTTTCCCTTGGCCTATAAAAGGGAAAGCAGGTCACCCCATGAAGGGGATCAATTCAGGCCAGATTCGATCAAACTATCATGAACCCATCGAACCTCGAACCGATCGGAACACAACACAAGCACACGATTGAGCAACAACTAAGCTCTCATCACCCATTCATTCCTTCCATTAGAGACTTAGGATCTGTCCCTCTCTCGCCCATTTGTAACCCCAATTGCATACTTTTAGTGCTAGTAACACGAGCAGCAGCGATGAACTAGACGTAGGGACATTCTGCCCGAACCAGTATTGTCGGTGCAGAAAGTGACCAACACATAAATATTTATAGTTTTGTCGTACGTTGTGATTGGATATGGCCTAGCACTCAATGACATAGAATTTATTCTGGTTTAGGCAACATGCCCTACATCTAGTTTGACTCAGTCAGTGACTTTATTCCTGAGCCTAGGTGCTCGAAGTTTGTTGTGGCATTACAAATGAGAGGGAGAAATATGGGGGTGCAAGATGCCCGGTCGGACTCCGGACCGAAGGGCCGAGAGTGACGGGAGCTCCTACGTGCACTAAGTATTCGAGCATATGCTCTGTGTAGCTTTAGAGTGTATAAAGCTAGCATAGGGTGAATTGATCATTTGTTGTTCGAATCGTTCGAGAGTCCATGGAGTTCTCTCAAAATCAATCCACTTTTTGAGAGAGAGTACGTATGCTACTAAGTCTTGTTCCCCATGCCATCAGGTACAAGATAATTGTAGGCTCCCATAACACTATTAATGTTAGATGCATGTGGGAGGTTCCATCATCTTCTTCTGGTATGCCAGATGCTGGCACCTACCATACTATTGATGCCTAGAGGCATGTGGGGGGGGGGGGGGTTACCCTATTCGCCTAGTATGGGAGTTGAGGGCGCCCACAACACTGTAGGGCAAACATCGATGCTCACAACACTACTAGGGCTTTAACATGCCTAGAAGGTGACAGGGCATCCTTCTAACATGCCCTATTGGTACTGTGCTGTAGGTATACAGGGTATGGTCCTTGGTACTGCGGTTGACTTGAGCGCCCTGCCTTTACTTGCTCCACTCATTTCCTAGGTCCTCACCAAGCAGGCATCCCCAGTCGGTTGGTCCTGGTCGGCGAAGAGATGTAAGCAGATGTTCGGTGCATCCCTGGTCGGAGACGCGGGTTAGAGTCAGAAGCAGCGTTGGCCAGGCCTTTTGGTTGGAGAAGCGGGTTAGAGCTAGAAGCAAGCGTTGTTCCTCCTTGGTTAGGACTTCCAGTCAGAGAGGTGGGCCAGAGTCAGAAATGAGGCCTTTCGGTCGGAGAGCGCGGGCTACAGCCGAAAGCGAGCGCTGTTCCTCCTTGGCCAAGCCATCTAGTAAGAGAGATGGTTTTTGGGCTGGCCTAGGAGTTGCGCGTCGTTCGCAACATTGTATGCTGGGCCAAGCCTTTGCTAGGAAGCAGGTCCATGAGGGATCTTGGGTTTATGAACCCGACAAGTATAAATCTCGTGTCCTCTAAGCACACCATCTTAGCTAGACGCGTAATACTAGAAATTTACTCATTGGTGGTAACTCGAAGCACCGACAGTTGGCGTGCCAAGTAGGGGCCTTTTGTGCGTCTTGACATCCACACCAGGCCTTGAATGGCTAGTCACAATGTCAGCTGGATCACAAGCACACAAGTGCGCTTCAGGGACCTGGACTTCATCATCATGATGGAGGGAGAGTTGGCACTAGCTCCCACCATCGTCCAACCTCTCCACCCCGCCAGCCTCGACACGATTGCTAAGGCGCTTGAGGAACTATAGCTGCATGCACCGAAGGCCTATGCCTCCAGGAGTGACCAACTCCTTGGCTTTGAATACGAGAGGTTAGAGCACCAGCTCATCGTCTTCCTAGGACCCTGATCGTCTCAGGAGGACCTACGCCACCTCACCTTCTTGTTCACCAACGTCATGGAATAGCTTGCTAGAGGAGAGCCGCTCTTCCTAGAATACCTCATCTAGAGCGCCCCAACGATGCTCCCGCTCGGTGTGCGTAATGCCACAAAGACCATTGGCCACCTTGTGGCGCAACGCGCTCCTAAATTCCCTATGAATGATGAGTTCATGGGGATGACCGAATATGTCATGGAGTCTTTCCATGACCTCCTCATAGAAGAATCAAAGTTGCCCTCTAGCTCTGACTCTAGCAAGGGGAGCCATCACCCCTTTCTTGAGTGTTTCATGGCAGGTACCCCCAAGGGACACATTGAAAGCATCCACAAGAGAGAAGCTACCCCAACAAACAACCTCGATGATGAGGTCAAGGGGGATGTGGGGGCCCCACCTTGCCTACGGATGGAGTAGTTGAAGGCCTGACACTAAGAGCTCGAGGAAGGGTGACTCTAGTTTGAGAAGGAACGCGTGGAGCTCAATTAAGAGATCGAGCGCCATGGAGACAGTGGGCACGCACGCGCCATGCCTGTGACTAGAACTAAAGTATCATGGAGGATGATGAAGCCCTCCCACACTTCACATAGGCAAGCCAAAAAATCACTACTGCGGTGGCCTTGCTCTGAGGGCTTTCGAGGCCCACGATGCCTGAGGACCGTCAGGCCCACCATGAGATTCACATGCTACTCAAGCGTACAGCAGCACAGCAGGCTAAGAGCTCACTGTCCCGATAATGTGAGCTCGATGCCAGACAGCACATGCCCTTAGAGCGACCCAACAAGGATGCGTCAGTCCACCAGGCACCGTAAGGCAGCAGGCCATGCACCATGGTCCTAGTGCATGAGCATCTCGACCACCACCATGACGTGCATGACACTCTCGATGCCCATAGATGTACCCATGGTGATGCGAGGGAGGGGGCTAGCCATGGCTACCACCCTCATTGTGGCAGACTCTACGACAGTGGCGAGGACTAAAGCATCCTCAATGCCACCTTTCCACCGTGGTACTAACCGCCGACCAATATCCCAAAGTACTCTAAGGAAACAAACCCTAGACTATGGCTCAAGGATTATTGGCTTGCTTACCAAGCCAGTGGAATAGATAATGATGATTTTATTGTTCGCAACCTTCCATTGTTCATGGCCGATTCGGCACGAACATGGTTGGAGCACCTTCCATCCAACAAAATCCAAAGTTGGGCGGACCTGAAAGAGATCTTTGTGGGAAACTTCTAGGGCACATACAAGCATCCTAGGAACCCGTGGGATCTCAAAAACTACCGATAGAAGGTTGGGGAAACCCTTTGTGGGTACATCCGGTGCTTCTTCTGGTAGTGCAATGAGCTACCTAATGTCACCGACGTCGATGTCATAGGAGCTTTCCTATCTAGGACCACCTGCGAGTCCCTAGTTTATAAGCTAGGATGTAATGTCCTATGAACCACCAAGGAGCTCCTTGACATCGCCACTAGCCACACCTTTGGTGAGGAGGTGGTCGGAGCGATCTTCGACCGCCTCAAGGGCAAGGCAAAGCAGGACAAGGACACCGGTGAAGGCGCCTCCAACTGTCCCAGCAAGAAGAAGAACAAGCAATGGCGCAAGGGCTTGCTCATGGCCACCGTCAATCGTAAAGGGGGTCAGAAGCCCACCAAGGGTACCCTAAACCACTTTGAGAAGCTACTCGAAGGCCCATGCCCGAACCATGCCTTCCCTGTCAAGCATCTCTACAAGGACTATGGCCTCATGAAGCGGTTCTTGTCTGGAGGCTCCAACAAGGGGGGCATAGGGAGGACCCCAAGCCGACCATAGTCAATGCTGAGGAGAAGGACGATGGCTTTTTGATGCTGGATGGCTGCCTTATGATCTTCAGAGGGTTGGTGGCCTATGACTCCAAGTGCCACCAAAGCTTGTGCACTACGAGGTCTATACGACCGAGCCGACCATGCCTAGCTTCCTTCGATGGTTAGAGTCCGCCATAACCTTTAATCAGACCGACCACCTAGAATGCGTTCCATAGCTAGGACGATATCTACTCGTGATCAACCCGATCATTGGCACAAAGTGGCTCACCAAGATACTGATGGATGGAGGCAGCGGCCTCAACATCATATATGTAGAAACACTCGACGCCATGGGCATCGACCGATCGTGCATCCGATCGACCGGAGCACCTTTCCATGGCATCCTACCTGGAAAGCAGGCCATGTCACTTGGGTAGATCGATCTTCCCGTCACCTTTAGGGATCTGACCAATTATAGGATGGAGACCCTTACCTTTGAGGTGGTTGGGTTCCACGAAACCTACCACGCCATCCTAGGACATCCATGCTACATGAAGTTCATGGCCATCCCCAACTACACCTATCTAAAGCTGAAGATGCTAGGACCATGCGGGGTCACCAACGGCACCTTCTTCCAACCTGCCTACTAGTGCGAGGTCAAGTGATGCGAACACACCGTTTCAATCATCGCCTCCAAAGAGCTCACAACCATTAGGAAGGAGGTCACTGAAGAAGCACCCAACCCTAAGCGGTCGGCTGGGTCTTTTGAGCCTATAGAGGGTGCCAAGGAGGTCCTCATAGACCCCAATGTCTCCAAGGGCAAAGTGGTGTGCATTGGCACCACGATTTCCTCTGAATAGGAAAGCGCGCTTGTCGACTTTCTCCACGCCAATAGAGACATCTTTGCGTGGAAACCCTCAGACATGCCAGGTATTCCAAGAGAATTCACCAAGGATGCCTTGAAGATCAGGCCAGGCTCTAAGCCGGTGAAGCAGCGCTTGTGTTGCTTCGACGAGGGGATGTGCAGGGCCATCGGTGAGGAGATTGCGAAACTTTTGGCAGCCGGGTTCATCAAGGAAGTTTGCCACCCTGAGTGGTTAGCTAATCCCGTTCTTGTATGAAAGAAGAGTGGGAAATGGAGAATGTGTGTTGACTACATAGGTCTCAGCAAAGCATGTCCAAAGGATCGGTTTCCTTTACCACACATAGACCAAGTAGTCGACTCAACCTCAGGGTGCGAAACCCTTTGCTTCCTTGATGCATACTCTGGGTACCATCAGATCATGATGAAAGAGTTTGACCAGCTCGTGACATCTTTCATCACCCTATTCGAATCATTTTGCTATGTCACAATGTCATTTGGTCTAAAAAACATGGGGGCTATGTACCAGCGTTGTATGCTCAAGTGTTTCAGAGACCTCATCGGGCAAACCATTGAGGCCTATGTGGATGACATCATGATCAAGTCCAAATAGGCTAACTAGGTCATAGCCAACCTAGGGCAAACCTTCGCAAGACTTCGAGCAAATGGCATTAAGCTCAACCCCGAGAAGTGCATTTTTGGGGTAACAAGGGGTATGCTGCTGGGTTTCATCGTCTCTGAGCATGGCATCAAAGCCAACCCAAAGAAGATCTCGGCCATCACAAGGATGGGCCCAATTTAGAACATGAAGGGGGTACAATGAGTTATAGGGTGCCTCACCATGCTCAGCTACTTTATCTCATGCCTCAACGAACGAGGTCTCCCCCTCTATTAGGTCCTAAAGAAGGTCGACCGCTTCGAATGGACGCCCGAGGCCCTAGACACACTTGACACGGTCAAGCGGTTTCTAATGAAGGCCCTGATCCTAGTCCCTCCAACCAATGGGGAACAACTTCTGCTCTACAATGTGGCCACCATGCAAGTGGTCAACACCGCCCTGGTGGTAGAGCAAGAAGAAGAGGTACATGCCCTCATAGTGTAGCATCCTATGTACTTCATTAGTGATGTCCTATCCGATTCTAGGACCCGCTACCCCCAAATCCAGAAGCTCCTGTACACCGTCCTCATCACCAAGAGGAAGCTACGCCACTACTTCGAGTCACACCTGGTGACAATCGTGATGTCCTTCCCCCTCGGCGAGGTCATCCAAAACTAGGATGCCACAGAAAGAATCATGAAGTGGGCACTCAAGCTGATGGGTCAAGGCATTTCGTATGCCTCCCGGATGGCCATCAAGTCCCAAGTGCTAGCTAATTTCATTGTAGAGTGGACCGAGGTCCAAATGAGGCTAACAGTCGTGGACTAGGAGTACTAGACGATGTACTTTATTGGATTACTAATGAAGAAAGGCGCCGACATGGGGCTGGTCTTCATTTCTCCCCTCAGGGTATGCATGAGGTACATGGTTCGCATCCATTTTCCCTCCTCCAATAATGTGGCCGAATATGAGGTGCTCATCAATGGCCAGCGCATTGCCATTGAGTTGGGTATCTGATGCCTTGACATCCATGGCAACTCCTAGCTAGTCATCGACTAGATCATGAAGGAGTCAAGCTACCACAACACCAAGATGTCTGTGTACTACCAAGAAGTCTACTGGCTTAAGGACAAGTTCGACGGTCTTGAGCTAAAGGGCATCCTACGGCGTCTCAATGAGGTAGCCGACGCGCTAGCAAAAGCAGCGTCCGACCAAGAGCCGGTGCTAATGGGCATCTTCACCAACAATCAGCATAAGCCCTCGATCTACTACGAGGAGCTAGAATAAGCTGGTGATGGGCTGCCCACCCTAGGCTCAGGGGCTGACTAGCGGCTCCATCCGAGCTCGAAGTCATGGAGCTTGAGAAGGATCCAGCGACAGAGCCTGACCCTCTAGCCAATTGGAAGATGCCCTACCTCGACTACCTCCTCCATGAGGTGCTGCCGATGGACAAAATAGGGGTTCAACGGCTCGCATGTCGCGCCAAGTCATTTGTCGTTATCAATGGAGAACTCTACAAGCGAAGCCACACTGAGATCCTATAGTGCTGCATCTCCATCAAACAGGGGAAGCAGTTGCTATGCGATATCCATGGTGGGATCTGTGGTCACCATACTATGCCTAGAACCCTAGCTAGAAACACATTCTGACAAGGCTTCTACTAGCCGACCGTGGTAGCCGACGTTGAACATATTGTGCGCACCTGTGAAGGGTGTCAATACTACGCTCGATAGACCCACCTGCCGCCCCAAGCGCTCTAGATGATCCACATCATGTGGCCATTCACGGTCTAGGGGCTTGATCTAGGTGGACCTCTCCAAAGGACACCTAGGGGCTTTACCCACTTGCTTGTCACCGTAGATAAGTTTACAAAGTGGATAGAGGCACGACCGATCTCTGTGATCAAGTTTGAGCAAGTCGTGCTATTCTTCCTTGACATCATCCATCGCTTTGGGGTCCCGAACTCCATCATCATAGACAACAGCACATAGTTCACCAAAAAGAAGTTCCTCCAATTCTATGATAAATATCACATCCGCATCGATTGGGCTGCCCTGGCGCACCCCGCACAAATGGCTAGGTCGAGCACAAGAATGGCATGGTCCTATAAGGCCTTAAGCCTAGAATCTTCAACCGGTTGAACAAGTTTGGTGAACGATGGGTCATAGAACTTCCCACGGTGTTCTAGAGCTTAAGGACAACCCCCAGCTGAGCCACTGGCTACACACCATTCTTCATGGTCTATGGTTCCAAGGCTATCCTTCCGATCGACCTCGACTATGGAGCGCTGAGACTTAGGGCATACACCGAATAGGGAGCCGATGCGTCCCTCTAGGATGCCATGGACCAGCTAGATGAAGTGCACAACATCACACTCCTCTACTCAGCCAAGTACCAGCAAGCATTGCACTGGTACCACAGTCGTCGAGTGTGGGGTCGGACCTTCAATGTCGGGGACCTGGTGCTCTGCCTCATGTAGAGCAACAAGAACCACTACAAGCTCTCTCCGTCGTGGGAGGGATTGTACGTCATCATGGAGGTGATTCGACCAGGTGCCTACAAAGCTCAAGACCATAGATGACGTAGTCTTCATTAATGCCTAGAACATCGAGCAGCTATGTCACTTTTACCCTTAATATACACACACTCTCTCTTATCAGTTTTCACTATCAACTCTCTGATCTTTAGTGACACCCGACCCCAGCAACAGTAGGGGGTCAGGCCTCACTCGAGGGCTAATAAGAGCATATCTATCTGGTAGACATTTTCTATGCTCGACCCTTTCTTGTGTTAAGACCCAGAAGCGAGGTTTGTGGAAGCGAACACTAAGTAAAACTGGTTGGACTATGAGAGACCTATGCCCTAGCAGCTACAACGTCTTTGCTCACTAGCGTGATCAGAGTTTTTTCTGCACCCTAGGCTTTTTAGCCTAAGCTACGAAAAGAGTCGGTACATAGCTAAGAGTATATCCACCTGGCAAACATTCTCCATGCCCGACCCTCTCTCACGTTGAGACCGAGAAGCTAGGGTTGTGAAAATGAGCACTGAGTAAAACTAGTCGGACTGCAAGAAACCTATGCCCCTATGGCTACGGTGTTTTTGCTCACCAGCGTGATCAGAGTTTGTTCATTCGCACCCCGAGCTTTATGGCCTTAACGACGGAAAGGGTTGAAACGCACTAACCTTTTTATACAGAAAGGGGAGAAGGGCTAAAAAGATTTTTAGCCATAATGAAATTTAAGAGCTTGTCCGTTTAATACAAGTTCGCCGCTTGGCTTATCTACCTAACTAATTTCTTGGGGGATGATCTCATCCTCTATCTCCATAGGAAAGCCCTATGCCAGCGGGTCACCCAAGCCAATCAAACGTCTCGGGCGACTACCGAGAGATGGTTAGGGAGCAGTGGAATGCCACATGCGGGTTATTCCAACTATGTCATAAATGATAGACCCGTATTCCACTCAAACATATCCGGTAAGAGATCTCCAAACCCGTCACTCGTGCCATTGAGGTAACTCCTATGCCAGCGGGTCACCCAAGTCAATCGGATGATTCGGACCACTGTCGAGAGACGCGTCACCCTTAATTTATGCATGTTTTCTCTTATTAATTTCACGCAGCAGGCACTCGTCGCCCATCAGCAGCCTGCTGCCGTCACTGCCTCTGATGGCTCAGGACAGTGGGTCGCCTCGGGGTACTACAATCCTGTGGCCGGCCTCCCTTCTTGGGACCAGACGACCCTCGCCTCCACCTTCAGCACGACGTCGCTGACCCCTCCTTCGTCCAACGAGTGGTACTTCGACACAGGTGCTACTTCACATATGACATCTCAGTCTTCCTCCCTTTCACATGTTCTATTCCCGCGGTATCCTACTCCTTCATCTATTGTTGTCGATAATGGTTCCATGCTTCCTGTTACTGCCACTGGCTCCACAGAGTTGTCCCCTACTTTACGTCTTAATAATGTTCTTGTGTCGCCACAACTTATTAAGAATCTCATCTCTGTGCGCCAATTCACTATCGACAACAACTGTTCTGTTGAGTTTGACCCTGCTGGTTGTTCTGTGAAGGTTCTTCCATCTCGGACTGAGATCGTCAGGTGCAATAGCTCCGGGCCGCTATATCCACTGCGCCTACCTCCAGCACACTCCTTTGTCGCTCAGGCTCCCTCCCCACTGTGGCATCAGCGTCTCGGTCACCCCGCATGAGGTGTTGTTGAAGCTTGCCTCTAGTGTTTCTTGTCACATTCAGGACTGTTCAGATCTATGTCATGCTTGTCAGTTAGGGTGTCATGTTCGTCTGCCCTTTCATTCGTCCACCTCTCGTGCGTCTAGCAAGTTTGATCTTATTCATTGTGACTTATGGACATTTCTAGTTGTTAGTGTTTTTGGTTACAAATACTATTTGGTCATACTTGATGATTGCACTCACTACTTGTGGACTTTTCCTTTGCGACTCAAATCTGACACTTACAGTACGCTTGCCCACTTCATCGCCCACGCCTCCACCAAATTTGGCGCCCACGTCAAGGCTGTCCAGTGCGACAACGGGAAAGAGTTCAACAACTCTAGCACCCGTCACTTCTTCCTCACCCAGGGCATCCATCTTCGTATGTCCTGCCCCTACACCTCGCCTCAAAATGGTAAAGCCGAACGCATTATTCGCTCCATCAATAATGTCGTTCGCTCACTGCTTTTTCAGGCGTCTATGCCTCCCTCCTACTGGGCGGAGGCCCTCTCCACAGCGACCCTTCTGCTTAACATACTGTCCACCAAGACCTACAGTTCTCCACGCCCCATCTTGCCCTGTACGGCATGCCATTGGCGTATGATCACCTACGAGTCTTTGGCTGCAAGTGTTATCCAAACCTGTCCGCCACCGCTCCTCATAAACTCGCTCCTAGGTCTGCCTTGTGTGTCTTCCTAGGCTATTCCGCTCACCACAAAGGATACCGCTGCCTTGACCTCTCCACCAATAGAGTCATCATCTCCCGCCATGTCATCTTCGATGAAACAACCTTCCCCTTTGCTGAGCGCAATGGTCCTAGTATTTCGGCGGACTTTGAATTTCTTGATGCTACTGATGTTGTGCCCGCTCCTATTGAACCGTTGCACAAGTTTTTATCTGTAGGAACACCATCCAGCACCTCTAACGTCAACATCGCCCTTGCCGGTCCCTCTGAGACTGTGCTTGGGGCACCCCCGACGCCTCCGGTGGCTGCTACTGATCCCCCAGCAGACACTGTTGATCCCCCGGCGCCCGCGCTCTACATCCCGCCTGCACTGCGAACGCCAGGGACCCCTCGCGCGCCATGCGCGGCTCAGGACGCGCCCAACACGACTGGAGGCGCTCCACCTCGCCAGCTGTACATCCTGCCAACGCTTCGCGCGAGCTCGCCGCCTCCAGCACCGACCGCGGGCTCCACAGCACCGGTGTCACCTCCTCAGGCACCCCGCGGGCCCTCGCCTCTTCGTCCAGACCGCACCTTTGCCTACCACTACACGCGCCGGCCTCGACCATAGCCTGCTCCAACTGCTCCTGTCACTGCCGCCCCGGCTGCACCTGCACAGGCCGCGGAGCTCCCACTGCCCAAAGGGCTGTTGCTGTCCCTCCTGTGACCAACCAGCACGCCATGGGCACACGTTCGAAGAGCGGTTTTCGGATGCCTGCTGCGTACCACGCTACGTCTATGTCACCGATACCGAAGACATTCCGTAGCGCTCTTGCCGACCCCATGTGGCGAGCTGCAATGGAAGAGGAACACAGTGCCCTGCTGAAGAATCACACTTGGGATCTCGTGCCTCGCCCCCCTCGGGCCAACGTCGTCACCGGCAAGTGGATCTTCAAGCACAAGTTTCAGTCTGATGGCTCCCTCGAAAGGCATAAGGCGCGTTGGGTTCTCCGCGGCTTTACCCAGCGGCCTGGTGTGGACTTTGATGAGACATTCAGTCCCGTGGTGAAGCCTGCTACAGTTCGCACGGTGCTCTCCCTAGCTCTCTCTCGCCGCTGGCCCATCCACCAGCTCGATGTCAAGAACGCCTTTCTTCATGGCAACCTGACAGAGACAGTTTATTGTCAGCAGCCGTCTAGGTTCGAAGATCCAGCTCATCCGGATTATGTTTGTCACCTGAGGAAGTCACTATATGGCCTCAAGCCGGCCCCTCGTGCTTGGTACAGTCGCATGGCCACACACTTGTTGTCCCTTGGGTTTGCTGAAGCCAAGTCAGACACTTCACTCTTCGTTTACCAGCGCGGATCAGACACAGCTTACCTGTTGCTCTATGTTGATGACATCGTCCTCAGCCTCCTCAACCGGCCTTCTTCGGCGGATCATCTCAGCCCTTCAGCGGGAGTTCGCTATGAAGGACCTTGGTGAACTGCATTACTTCCTCGGTATGCATGTTCAGCGCAGTGGTGATGGCCTTCTTCTTTCTCAGCGACAATATATGCTGGACATTCTTGATCACGCCAGGATGGCAGAGTGTAAGCCGTGTTCCACTCTAGTTGACACCAATCCGAAGATTGCTGCAGCAGATGGCACCCCTGTCTCTGACCCTTCAGACTTTCGCAGCCTCGCTGGAGCCTTACAGTACCTAACGTTCACCCGGCCGGATATTGCATATGCTATGCAGCAAGTCTGTCTTCATATGCACGACCCTCGTGAGCCTCACCTTGCAGCTCTGAAGCGAATTCTGCGCTATGTTCGAGGCACTCTCTACCTTGGTCTCCTGCTGTGACCGTCTACTTCGGCTGATCTTGTCATCTACATCGACGCTGATTGGGCTGGTTGTCCAGACACCCGCAAGTCCACCTCGGGCTATGCTGTGTTTTTTGGCGACAATCTTGTCTCCTAATCCTCCAAGCGCCAGAACAGTGTCAAGATCCAGTGCTGAAGCCGAGTATCGCGCGGTGGCCAATGGAGTTGCTGAGGCCACCTGGCTGCGCCAGCTTCTTCTAGAGCTGCATGCCCCTCTCCGGCGCGCCACACTGGTGTATTGTGACAACATCAGTGCCGTCTACATGACCTCCAACCCGATACAGCATCAGCGAACCAAGCACATTGAGATTGATCTTCACTTCGTCTGGGAGCGAGTCGCCATTGGTGATCTTCGTGTTCTGCATGTTCCCACTTCTTCACAATATGCGGATATCTTCACCAAAGGGCTGCCTTCTTCAGTCTTCACGGAGTTCATGTCCAGTCTAAACGTGCAGAGTGGTTGACGATTCGACTGCGGGGGCGTGTTAGAATAGGCACCTATGGGCTAGCCATGGGCCTGGCGCCCAAGCCTATTGGCTGGGCTACCTCTAGGGATTATGGTAGATGATTATTGATTAGGCAAGGATCACCGTTGATTGGGTGTTTCTATAAACCCTTGGGTGTTTCTATAAACCCTTCCTGATCCTTGCCTATATAATGTACTCCCTGTACCCATATCAATCTATCACAATTTCCCGAGACCTATTCGCTCTCAGCTGTAACTAGAAAATTCAGAAAATTTGATCCACTTCTTTAACTAATTATATTCTTATTCCTCAAACTGTACTAACGAGGACTTCGTTGTTTTATTCTTATTAGGAATAATGCAGCTTTATTCTCACCTTTGTTTGTTCTTTCAGCCATCTAGATTGGATAGAGCTTCATAGTGCTCACATGCCAATCTATATCTTGTGTTAAAAGACAGAAACTTGCAGTAAGCCTCTACTCATGGAACTTCAGTTGATTTCCCAGTTCGGGGTTACGCTTGTGTAGTGAGTTAATGCAGTTAGCGTATTTTTATTAGTCATGACATTGGCGTTATCATATTCCAGCATTGGCATAATCTCTCAAAATTAAAATGTACCATAAACGATATTGTGTAGAATATTATGTATGATTCACCTTTTTTAAAAAAATATACAAATAAATATTGCATCATAGGATATTAGGCTGATGCCTTTTGGTGACATAATGCACAACACGCTATAAATATTGGAAGTGCATGAACATTTAATTTAATATTCATCAGTTAGTAGGGAAACTCACATTTTGCTATGTTGAGGTCCTTGTTCTTCAAAGTCATATGATGGTTCTTTCCAGCCAATTGCCTTGCATATTTTCAGCAGTCTCGAGGTTGCCGATTCGTTACCTACATAACCTCTGAATTTCAGTAAAACAATTATACAACCTCTGTTTCAGTAAAGCAATAGCTTATATGAAAAAAAGGAAGCCTAGCTTCAGATATCTAGTTAAGGAAGAAGCATGAGCACTGATGCATATATATACTCAAGTGCATGCCAGAGCTCCTGGCCAACTTTCAAAAATGAAAGAAATTAATGCAAATATGGCCTGTTTGGTTTGCAACTCCAGCGAGCCAAACCAAAATTTGGAAATGCTAAATACGTGGGCAATGCCAAAACTACGATGTTTGGTTTGAGGCCATGCCAATTTGTGTGCAGGGTAAATGTATGTATGAAGAAGAATGAGTGTTTAGAGTAAGGCCGTGTTTAAATCCGTTGAAACTTATAGTGTAAAATGTGAGGTCCAGATGTCATAAATGTTTTTTAATCAAAATGTAGGCAAGTGGGATCTTGTTTTGTAGATTTAATTGCAACGAATACTATAGTACAGACAGATCCCAAAACTGATGTACGGTTTAAAAGCTATTGCCGTTTAAAAATTGATAATCACAAAATTGAAGAATTAGTGTAACCATACTCCTACTGACATATCATCCATGCACTCTACAGATGACCAAGCTAAACTCAGGCTACCATTTCACTTGCCCAAGAGATGCCCCACTGGGCATGGCCAAAATTTATTTGGCACCACCAATGTTTGACCTTGAAGCAAATGGTGGCCAATGTTTGTTGGCTTGGACAAAATATTGGTTTGGTTTGCTAGGGCTCACATCCAAACAGGCCCATAAAGCCTAATTGTTTCAATTGTCGTTTAACACGTAATCAAATTGAAAAGATATATCAGAAACATGCTCCTTACGGCAACCATTCGCTTGACCAGAGTTCTGTACTGCACAACTACTGAGCACGTCCATGGGAGCCTTGCCAGTAGAATCTTCAACTGGAAGACCAGACGACGCTTTGTTCTCCATGCCAAAGACTTCAATTTGCTGTTGTAGTTGGACAGTGGACCCTGAAGCTTCAGTCCTTCTGCGCTTGACTAACAAATCCTACAAAGAGGGCAACTGACACCATCAGAATACAAACACAGATTTAATCTGCAGAGAGAAAAGGTAAACTCAAGCATGTGGCAGTGAATTTGAAAGGAGGATGAGAAAAATGGATGCAAGAGATTTTTTGCCAACTTTTACATTTCCATCTTCTGACTCCACTTCCTCCTTGACTGGCACGCCACTGGACTTATGCTTCTTGGGAGGCTCCATAACCACTAAAGGGAGAGTAGCCCTGACAAGTTAAATTGTTACTAGTTAGCTATATGTTTCTGTCACAACATAAGTATCCACTATAGTAAAGTTTAGTGGCAAAAAGACGTAATTCATTATTAACACTGTTTATTGGGCGCAAGAGAGCCGTACTTTATCTCAGTAATGATACATCACCAACACAGACTAGAAAAATTGCACGTTTCAAAAGCAAATGTTTCAGAGCTATCCTCCGGAAAACATCCTACCTACTGGTCATGCGTATATTGTATAAAAGATAGCATGTATGGTGCTCAGTAAAGTCACCAAAAACATATAAAATAAAATAACTACTGAGTGCAAATTTGCCACACCACATCTATGTTACCACCTATTCAACAAGAGTTATGGCTAACGTCATATGGTGTGCCATTCATTGACAGGGCTAGTACAAATTTTTTCTGTTCAGAACACGTGAATGTTTTTTGAGGATTTGACAAAAAGAAAAGGCCTTTCATGAACCAACTTAAATAATTGTCAACCTTATAATCCATGGGATAAAGAAATTAGAAACGGTAATGTGCATGTGGGGAGGGGAGGGTGTTAGTATTGACATAATTGCACTGCTGATTACTTGTAACAGTAGTGACGACAGAACAATTTTCTATAAATAAAAACTAACAAATTGACAGTTGCGCTAACGCAGCTGGCCGTTACAATCCTTAAAGAGTAAGCTGTTGTAAGATCTACTCAGCGACATACTGCAAGAGTGGGTGACGACAAAATACTGCACATGCAGGTAAAGAACCATTTACATGCTGTTTGGTTCCTTCTACAGTAACGCAAACGTAAACAACATCGGTCGCCAGCTAGTTCAAATATATTCCCGCTGGTAACGTCCGCAGCTCAATTTCATTTATGTTTGCATTTTCATTGGTTCAACAAAATGTTCGCTTCTCTTATAATCCGTCTTTTGCAGCTTGTTTTTTCAGCCGAAAGAGTGTTTTCCTCTCACAGCAAATCAACCGGAACAGTGTTTCGGCTTGTTTTTTCAGCGATGCGAACGGGGCCGTGCCAAACGGTTACATCAACCTTATCCTCGCCAAAGAATTATACTCAGTCACAATAAAGATGCAGATGCATATATCGAACTATCAACGGCGATTTATTTTTTCCAAGTAAATATGAATGGGAATTTTTGAAGAAAAACTACTACAAATTCGGAATTTACCATCAGAAAATGATGCATCAAACGCAGCAGACTGGGGGATATCTCCAAGGCCGGACGAACCTCCTGATTCTTTTCTAAAACCGCGCGGCGCGCACTGAAGCACCTAATCGAACTACGCGTGGTTAGGTCGGATTAGTGGGTCCCGCAGCACACAAATCATCCAACCTATTGAAATAGGGGCAACAAAGGGTTTCGGATTTCATTGCTTTAGAGTCAGTCACAGCAAAGAATAGGTCCAATCGTAGATTGAACCCTAGAACAATCCGTACAACCGAGTTTGTGTCGCTTACCAGCTAAAGAAGAAACCAGAGGCCCGACTTCGGACTGATGGATCTGCACTGGAGCGGATGCAGAGTGGAGAAAGTGGGAGACGATGCCGCTCAGGGTAAAGAGTGGAGAAGGTGCTGTCCCCTCGCCGGCTGGGAGAGTCGGTGAGCAGAAGGGGAGTCGCCGACGGGGAGAGTCGGCCGGGACAGCGTTTTTGCAGCTTCCCACTGGTGCCGCGGAATGACGGAACCGCTGTCGTGTTATCACTTTTTTTTTATTCCAGTTTTGACCCTGGCCCACAGCAATACGCCAACTCGGCAATACCACGCGCTGGTGGACCCCGACTCGGGCTCGCACTCGTAGTTCGGTCCGGATCCGATCCCAGCAGGTTCCTGTGTCTCACGGTGGGATATGTATCCACGCGCCGCGCCCACGGCCTACCTCGGATTCACCACGATCTCGTCTGCTTCTTGAGCGCCGCGACGGTGAGGCGGTGACGCACGAGGAGACGAAGCCAGTCGTCCGTTCCCTCGCCCTCCGGCGATCACCTCAGACCCATAGCCGGTTCGCTTGGCTCGTAAGCCATAACTGAAAGTACTATTAATTGATTTATCGTGTGAGAGAAATATTGTTTGTGAAAAAATACGGCTTATAAGCCAAGCGAATAGAGTCGATCAGCTTTGCACGCCCGGCATCGGCACCCACGTGTCGACGATGGCAACATTGTGCATCCGTTCCACGGACTGCCTCGCGGGCCGCACCTCCTTCGGGGCACACCGCGGGGTGCGCGTGGCGCCCGCGCTCGCTCCTCGTTTGCCAATGCAGCAGCAAAGGCAGCACGAAAGTCAGACTCTAGCCACGACTTCCCCTCCGCCTCATGTGGCAATGAATTCGTCGCGGTCAGCACGTGGACGGACGAACGGGCAGCAGCGCAGGCGCCGGTTGTTAGTAATCTTGTGTGTGCCGGTTAGTTAGGATTGTATGGCATCTTTCTATTTTAGCCAGTTGTATGCGTGTGAGCCCCAGGCTAAGGCGGCCGTGCGCGTAGGAGATCATGGCATGGGAATCGCTTAGCCACGCCCCTAGGCATGCAGCCATGGCCGACGAACGCGGTGCGTGGGGATGGACGCGCACACTTCTCGTATCGTGCGTGCTGTGGCGAGCACAACTCTGTTCTTTGTATTCTAATAAAAGGTAAATAGAACTACAGAAAACGCTGCGCTTTCAGGCAGCACCAAAACCAAGTGTTCGCGTTTGTTGTGTTTGTACTTGAGTCTTGTCTTCTCCATCTCCGGCGTCGTGTCCTCGCCATCGGCGTTCGCCGCCAATTCGAGACTAACAAGTGGCATCAAAGCTAGCTTTCGAGGGACCTCGCTGTCGCCATGGCGTCTCCACCGAGACCCCGTGGTCTTTCACCGGTCGGGAAGGGCGACGGCTCCAAGAAGAACGACAGTAGCAGCGGTTCCGGCGTCAAGACGCCACCACGCACGCCTTCTCCGAGCCGTTCCTCTCCTCGTCGTTCATGCACGCGCGACGCACGCTGTTCGCGCACCCGCGACGCACGTCGTCCACGAGAGGTCATCATCGAGCGTATCACTCAGGAGGGCAGCAGCTCCGGCAACTGGCCGCAGCTGACAAAGGACGAACTATCATGAATGGTCACTCCGCATTGAAAAGATCAAGATGCCTAAGAGGGGGGTGAATTGGGCTAATTCTAAATTTCTTTCAATAATTAAATCCTATTGTTAGTTCAATTAATCCCTTGTGTCTAGAAAGTATTTCTAATGTTCTACCACACAAAAAGTCTTATAACCTAAGTTTCAATCCTACTCTAGCATGATAATTCTATAGATGTAAAGACAAGTATTAAATTGCTCAAAGTAAAGAGAGAACGAGGAACGCGGCGATGTTTTGCCGAGGTATTGGAGAGTCACCACTCCCCACTAGTCCTCGTTGGAGCACCCGCGCAATGGTGTAGCTCCTCCTTGATCCGCGCAAGGATCAAGTACTCTCTACGGGTTGATTCTTCGATACTCTATCGCGGTGAATCATCCACACCCGCTCACAACTTGAGTTGGGTCATCCACAAGCTCCGTCGGATGATCATCAAGCTTCCAATCACCACCAAGCCGTCTAGATGATGGCGATCACCAAGAGTAACAAGCACGAACTCTCACTTGACCACGACAAGCCTAATGAGAAGGGTGGATGCATACTTTGCTACTCTTGATCTCACTAATGAGGGCTCTCTTTGAGATTCTCAAATCTCAATCACTTCACTAGGACCTTGCTCTTCTTGGCACTCACAAAGATGTTTCTTAGCTGTTGGAATGAGCAAAAGTACCCCCACACACGAATGGAGGAAGTATTTATAACATGAGCTGAAAAACAAACCGTTATGTGCCTCTGCGGGGTGACCAAACGCTCCGGTCATGTTGACCGGACGCTCCGGTCAGTTCACCCTAAATTCCAGTGATCAAATGGTGACCGGGCACTAGACAGCGTCCGGTCAGCACTGACCGGATGCGTTCAGTCATGATTTTCCTTCTCTGGAACCTTACTGGAGTCGACCGGACACTGGCCCTCAGCATCCGGTCACTTCACCTCTCAACGTCCGGTCACTTCCAGATGACTTCACCTTGATCAAATGAACTGATCGGACTCTGCGCCAGCGTCCGGTCACACCGAAGCCAACGTCCGGTCAGTATTTGACCCTCCATTCACTTTCAATTTTCGATCATACGTGAATGAAGTTTACTCCAATGGATCTAAGGGCTTTTTAGGAGCCACCTAGTGCTAGGTTTAGCAAGTGTGGACCATACCTAACCCACTAGACTCACCTAGGTCAAGCTACCCGTCCATACCCCCTTAATAGTATGGCCAAAGGAAAAACAAAGTCCTAAACTACTCTAAGTGTCTCTTTAACACCAAACGACATTTAGAACTAGTTCATCCTTAACCTTGTCGTCCATCCTTTGAAAACCGAAACGATTTCCATCGTAGGGGCATGACCACCATGATAGCCCAATCAATCTCCATTACCATGACCTAACTTAACTGCCTCTATAAAACACACGTTAGTCATAGTAATCACGTATTGTCATTAATCACTAAAACCCAACTAGGGACCTAGATACTTTTAATCTCCCCCTTTTTGGTGATTGATGACAATACCACCTCGAGTATGTGAAAGAGTTGAGGTTTTTAACATGCTTGGTTCATATAAGCTTTTGACAATAAGAACAAAAGAGTTAGGCAAGCTTATATGACCCAAGCCAATATGATGTACTCAAAAGATATAGAATAAACATGAGTACAAGTAATAAAGCTCATTTGCATCGGAGTAAAACACGGAAGCAAAGCAAATGAGCATAGCACAAGTGATATGACATATAAATAATTCAAAGTAGAGAGCACACATATCATATATCACGATCACGTAGATATCACTATTATATAAATATAGTTTGATACATAAAAGTAAACACACGAATGCATAATAGTGTATCACACATAAAACTCCAAATATAATAGATAATCTAATAGATAAACTAAGCTCCCCCTAGATATGTCGCTCCCCCTAAGACTAACATACTCTATCCCTTTTCCCTTTTGGCGTCAAACACTAAAACCTAAGGGTCGATCGGCAGGGCTACAACGGACGAGTCAGGCGCTGAGGTACGAGGAGCAAGCTAGAACTGAGTGCCATCATCATCTAAACTAGAGCTCTGAGCAGTCTGACCCTCTATAGCTGGAAGCGATGCTGAAGTGGTCTGGGTCGGATCAACAACTAGAGCTGCTGTAGACTGTGCAGGACTGGAGCAGCCGGCTCTGATGATGCCACTAAGGAAGAGAGCATCTCTGTAGTCCCAGTAATAGGTGTAACTATAGAAGAACCTGGGACATGCAAATATGGTGGAGTAGGCTACCCTGTCAACTCACTGAAAGTCACTCCAAGACTCCTGGAGACTAAGGTATCTAGCACTAGTAGCGAGGAAGTCTGAGCCGGTGTGAAACCCGTCTGAAGAGGTGTGAACTACGAGGCTAACACTGGCAAGGCAAACCACTGGAACACCTGCTCTGTAGGTGAAGCAAATTGTGTTGGTGGCTGTTCCTAACTCTGAAGCCTACTAGGCTGTAAAGCTGGAGTCATAGAAGTGGTGGCAGGCTGACCAAGCTAGGGTGAAGGCTATAGCGGTGGAATCCTAATAGTTGTCACTACATGCTGCATAAATCTAAGGAGCTGCTGCTGCATGAGGAGCTGCTGCTGATGCATGGCCTGCTGCTACTGTATGGCCCGCTGCTGCCGCTAAAACTCATCCTGCCAAGTCTGAGGCTGTGCAAAAGTGGCGGCGGTCTCCTGAGCCTGGCGAGCCTGATCCTGCCTCATCCGCTCAAGTATGACAAGTAGAGACGGGTCTATCTATGGTGCAGGTGGAGCTGAACTAGAGCTACCGGCCTCATGGTCATGTCGACATGGAGGCATCTGAGGAATGTCCTGGTAGTCCTCATCTGAGCTATCACTAGGGTCATTCTCGACCATCCCCTCCTGCTGAGCATCAAGCTGCTCCTCCTCTATAGCTGCTATGCCCCTAATAGTCTCATCCTGCTGAGTTGTAGTCTCTGGCACCTCTGGATGTCGGATCAGCTGGCTAGGTGTCCTCATTGCACTATGTCAGATCATCTGAGTCATGTTGTATGTAGAAAACTCTATAGTAGCACCACTTACTCTGCCAGCATCTCTGGTGGCCTCACAGTAATTACCCTGTGGATCAAGAATGTAATCCAGTGAGCATACGACAGCTGCCTATGACCCCTGAACCCCTCTGCAATACTATCCTCCATCTCTGATAGAAGGACATCCTAAATGTCAAACACTGTCTGCTACATTAGAGAGTTCAGTAACCATAACTGTACGCGAGTCAAGCCCTCGCGATACCCCATCCTCGAAAGCAGTATCCCCCTCATAATGGCATTAAGCACTCTAGCAGTGGGAGTGAGATCACTGGGTGTCCTGCTAGACCCCTCGCCGAATGGCTCTATAAAGCAGTGGTGGACTAGATCTGTAGGGGGCACCATACTGCCATGAGGGCGTCTGGGGGCGCCGTTTATCCATAGCAAACCTCATGTATCCGGACGGGCTGCTCCTAAAGCCTGAGTATCTCTTTGACTCTAGTGCTCGTCAGCCTATAATCTCTGCTACTGAATGCAAAGTGTATAAATCTGTGCTGCAGGTTAATCCAAAGAGAAGCATAGAACTGACGGACCCAAGATGGAACATATAAGCCTGTCCATCCAAGTAAATCTATCAGCCCTGGCAGGTAAGCTAGGTAAGGGCAAATATGTAGTCCAGCTGCTGCTATAATGGTCTCAATATTGCACACCCTTTGAGATCTAAATATTGTCCCACTGTTAAGATATGCATTATAAAAATCTTCCTACAGAGGTGTGTAGAAACCCTCTGAAGCACGCTTATCCCGCCTCGATGGAAACCACTGCTCAAAGTCCACAAATCTGAGCTACTAAACCTGCTTGGTTATGGCGACCCTCAAATTCAAGTGGGTCACTGGAGGTGGACCCTATGGTGTAGGCGGTGGACGTGAACCCCTTCGCTGGGTCTTTGATCTTGGAGTGACTAGAGCATAGGTATGACTAGAGCGGCGAAGCTATGGCTGAGATGCCTGCTCTGTCTCCTCAGCCTACTCTCCCTCCTGAGTCTGCTCTGTTGGCCGTGGCTTCTGCTGTGACCCCCCATGAGGCTGACTCACATCCAAGACAACAAACTATCCCACAACCATGATAGTCCCAGCTAGACCACCATGACAGCGCTCAACCTGCTCTAGTGTAGCCCTCATAGACGGAGAGAGCTGATCTATAATTTGGACTCCACTCCTAGCACCTCCTGCCTCTGCACGCTCTGCTGCTGCTGCAACTGCGGCTGCTCTAGCTGTATCTGTATCTGGATACTTCTGCTTCTTTGTTGCAAGCTTCTTCATCGCCTTGCCTTTTGGATCTACAGGCAAGCGAGGCGGGGGTCTCAAATCCTCATCACCGGGACCTCCTCAAACATTCTTGACATGAGCCATCTGATGAATTTGAAAAGAACAACTGCCGCTGACAAGAATCAACTGCCAACTATCACTTCCGAGGCTTGGCCTCGATCCGTACTCGTGAGCTTGGCCCCAAGTTGACTGACAACTACAAATAGGATCTCAACGGCACTGACTCGCTGTACGATAGAATAGATAGGATATACAAATAATCATAATATATCTAAAGATGCAAAACCCTAAGAAAGCAAGCAATTAGGTATGAAATTAGAATCGAGGGCTTGCTACCTGATGAACCGGCAAAACAATGAGAAGAGGAACGGATCGGGGAACCACTAGGTCAGCAATAGGAGATTAGGGTTACGGTGACAGCTCTAAGGCGCTGGACGGTGGCACTAGATGGAGATGGGTCTTCGATGAGGTTGCAATGGGGGCGCTAGGGCACGACGGTGGCACTAGAGCACGGAGGGTGTGGACGGCACGGGTAGGGCACGGCGCTGGCACAGGCAGGGCATGATGCTAGCGGTGGCATAGGGCGCAGGCAGTAGCGGCGCGGCAGGGCACGGCGGTGGTGGCGCACGGTGTGGGCATCGGCGGCACAGTAGGGCGCGACGGTGTGGCTGCGAGCAAGGAAGGCGCGAGCGGCGGCATAGAGGAGCAACGCGGGCGTGGTGTTCCGGCAGGCAGCGAGGCATGGCTATGCAGCGGTGGAGGCGAGCTTGGCGGTGCTAGGGTGCGGAATAGGGATAGGTCAAACATACACACGGTGATTTATAGTGGCCCCCATGGAGTAGAAATGGAAACAGAGAAAAGAGTTGGAATTCCGCACATTTTCTACTGACCAGATGCTCTGGTGGCAGCGACCGGACGCTGCCACCCAACGTCCAGTCGATTCCAGAGAGGTCCAAAGCCCCTAGAATCACGACCGGACATGTCCAGTGAACACCGATCGGATGTAGCCAGAGTCCGGTGCAAGCTGCCTTCATCGTCTTCGATCGACCGGACGCTGGATCGCCATCTGACCGGACGCTAGGAAGACACTGTTTCAGCGTCTGGTCACTCCTTCTCAGCAGCAGTTCACCTCTTGTGAACTGATTGGATGCTAGACATCATAGTCCCGTGCAGTGTCCGGTCACCCTTTTTCCAGCAAATCTTCAAAGTCATTCGTGCTGCCTGTTCCCAATCAAGTCCCAACTCCAATAAGATCCAAATAAACACTAATTAGGACTGATATGAGTGATCTCTCTCAAATCCTCAAATTTTTTCAAAATATTTTGCCTTAAGCTATAATTCTTTTTAAGAAAATAGGCGATAAGAGGGCAATCGAAGATAAATGACAAAGCAACATTCATACATATGCAATGCAATACTTGAAATTAAATCTAGTTGCTTGTCAAGTTTGATCTAAGGTTAAGCTTCTTCACACGCTTTACGGCGGTTATCTTAACCATGTTAGACAAGCCCTATATGCATTACCAAAAATTAAACATGTTGTATATTACAATGCAATGCAAGGGACAACATAAGCTCATTTTTTAGTGAAGTTACTAAAATCAAGAACATTGAGCTCATTCCGCAATCTACAAAATATTGCCTCATCTAGAGGTTTAGTGAAGATATATGCTAATTGATCTTTGGTCCTTACACCTTCTAGTGAAATATCTTTCTTTGCAACACGATCTCTAAGAAAGTGATGGCGGATATCTATGTGCTTGGTGCGAGAGTGTTGAACCGGATTATTTGCAAGTTTTACCGCACTTTTATTGTCGCACAAAAGAGGTACTTTATCTAAAACTACACCATAGTCTAGCAAAGTTTGTTTCATGTAAAGAATTTATGCACAACTAGCACCCGCGGCAATGTATTCCACTTTGGCGGTGAACAAAGCCACACTATTTTATTTCTTGAAGGACCAAGACACAAGAGATCTATCAAGCAAATGGCACCCTCTGGATGTGCTTTTTCTATCAACTTTGTAACCGGCATAATCCGAATCGAAATAGCCAATTAATTTAAATCTAGCTCCTTTGGGATACCAAAGGCCAATGCTTGGTGTGTGCTTAAGATACCTAAGGATTCTTTTTACGACAATCAAATGAGTTTCCTTAGGATTAGCTTGAAATCTAGCACACATACACACACTAAACATGATGTCGGGCCTAGATGCAGTTAAATATAACAAGCTACCAACCATAGAGCGGTAGAAAGTTTGATCAACCATGTTACCTCCCTCATCTAAGTCGAGATGTTCATTAGTTAACATTGGTGTCTTGATTGGCTTACATTCATCCATCTTGAATCTCTTGAGAAGATCATTTGTATATTTCTCTTGAGAGATGAAAATCCCTTCTCTCATTTGCTTGACTTGAAAACCAAGAAAGAATGTAAGCTCTCCAATCATTGACATCTCGAACTCCTTCGACATCAATTCACCAAACTCTTTGCAAGAATCTTCATTTGATGATCTAAAGATGATATCATCAATATACACTTGACAAATGAAGATGTGCCCATCAAAATTCTTGGTGAATAGTGTGGTGTCGACCTTCCCAATGATGAAGCCCTTCTCAATGAGGAAGTCCCAAAGGCGCTCATACCAAGCTCTTGGGGCTTGCTTAAGCCCATATAATGCCTTGGACAACCTATAAACATGATTAGGATATCTAGAGTCTTCAAACCGGGGAGGTTGATCAACATAGACTAGTTCATTAATAAAGCCATTTAAAAAGCACTTTTCATATCCATTTGACATAGTTTCATTTTATGATGTGATGCATATGCAAGGAGGATACGGATAGCTTCTAGTCTTACAACTGGTGCAAAGGTCTTCCAAAATCCAAACCTTCAACTTTAGAGAACCCCTTTGCAACTAGTCTTGCCTTGTTCCTTACAACAACGCCTTGATCATCTTGCTTATTGTGGAACACCCACTTTGTTCCAATGACTCTTGCATCTTTTGACCGCTCTTCAAGAGTCCAAACTTCATTGTGGGTGAAGTTGTTCAACTCTTCATGCATGGCATTTATCCAATCCAGATCTTAAAGAGCTTCTTGTACCTTGGTAGGCTCATAGCAAGAGACAAAAGAGTGATGAGCAATAAATGAAGCAAGTTTTTGTGAGCGTGTCATTACACCCTTTGATGGACTCCCTATGATGAGATCTTGTGGATGATCTTATAGTAGAGGTGTATTTCTTCTATTGACCAATTGAGGAGGAGGTTGTGGAGCATCAACATCTTGTGCTTGTACCACCATTTGATCATGGGAGACATGAGTATCTTCATTTTCTATTCTCCCATCTTTATCACAATCTTGTGTCACACTTGATGAAGAAGGTGGATCAATCACTTATACATTATCTTCATCATCTTTAGGCTTGATGTCTCCAACTAGAATGTTCTTCATAGCCTCCCTCAATGGTTCATCATCTACATCATCAAGATTCTCATGTGCTCCTTAGGAGCTGTTAGATTCATCAAATTTCACATCATATGTTTCTTTAATCAAGCCAATGGCATGATTAAATACTCTATATACTTTGGACTTTGATGAGTAACCAACAAGAAAACCAATATCACAACATCTTTGAAACTTCTTTAGGTGTTGCCACTTCTTGTAGATGTAGCATTTGCAACCAAACACCCTAAAGAAAGAGACGTCCGGCTTTTTCCCATTGAGCAACTCATAAAGTGTCTTGCCAAGGAACTTTTGAAGAAATAGGCGGTTGGATGCATAGCATGCGGTGTTGATAGCTTCCGCCCATAGAGCTTCAGGGGTGTTATACTCATCTAGCATTATTCTTGCAAGAGTGATCAATGTCCCGTTCTTTCTCTCAACTATACCATTTTGTTGAGGAGTCTATGTTGCGAAGACCTCTTGCTTGATCCCAACTTCATCACAATAGGCTTCTATGTTTGTGTTGTCAAATTTTTTTCCATTGTCACTTCTAATCTTCTTGAGCTTCACTTCAAATTCATTTTGAGCTCTCTTGGCAACTTCTTGAAACAAGATGCAACTTCGGATTTGTCATGAAGGAAGAATACCCATGTGTATCTTGAATAGTCATCAACAATCACAAGACAATAAAGATTTCCTCCCAAACTCTTGTATGTGTTGGTCCAAATAAATTCATGTGAAGGAGTTCTAGCACTCTTGTGGTTGACATAAAAGCTTTGGTTGGATGAGTATTTGCAACTTGCTTGCCGGCTTGACATACACTATAAAGTTTGTCCTTCTCAAACTTCACATCCTTTAACTCTTTCACCAAATCATTCTTCATTAGCTTCTTGAGTGAGCTCATCCCAACATGATCAAGTCTTCTATGCCATAGCCACCCAAGTGTTGTTTTGGTGAATAACATGTCTTCAAGTTAGCATCTTCAGAGATGAAATCCACTAAATATAGGTTGTTGTATCTAAATAATTTGAATATCACTTGATCATCATCCTTCTTAGATACAACAACTTCCTTCTCGATGAATAAGCATTGGAAGCTAAGATCACATAATTGTCCAATGGATAGAAAGTCAAAACTCAATGAAGCAACATATAACACATTTGAGATAGAGTGATCATTTGATATTGCCACTTTGCCCAATCCTTTAACCTTGCCCTTTAAATTATCTCCAAATGTGATTCTTTCTTGTCCACCTACTTCTTCATCTAGTGAGGTGAACATCCGAGGATCACCGGTCATATGTTGTGTGCAGCCACTATCAATAACCCAATAATTTCCACCAGTTTTGTAGTTCACCTACACACAAGAGATCAAGCTTTAGGAACCTAAACTTGTTGAGGGCCCTTCACCTTCTCGACAAGTGACTTTACAACCCAAATTTTCTTAGGCCTATTCTTGTTAGGAGGTCCTAAGAACACAACTTTCATTTTCCCACTAGAATCCTTTCTAAGCATGTAGTGAGCATTGAAGGCAAAAGGTCTAGCATGCTTAGGCAAGGGTTGTGGTGGTGGAGTTTGGCATTCATGGGCAAAGTGACCTTGTTGTCCACACTCAAAACATCTCTTTGGCTTTGGCTTTGACTTGTGTTGTTGTTGAGCTTGAGCCTTCTTCTCTTGGTTTTCCAAACACCTAATGCCACTTCTATCAATCTTCATGACGGTGTTCATAAGTAGCTCACTTTGTAGATGCTTGCCTCTTGTGAACTTGCTCAATCTAATTTTGAGATTCTCTTTCTCCAATTTGAGCTTCTTGTTTTCTTCCTTGAGAGCAACATTGTTTTTCTCTTCCTTGAGCTTCTTGTTCTCTTCTTTGAGCTTCTTATTCTCAAGGATCAAATCACCATCATGATCAAAAGTTTCTAGCACAATAGTATTGTGGCTTTTGATTTCTTCAAGATCTTTCTTGAGCTTTTCATTATCATTTTTGAGCTTGACAAACTCATCATAATCATTGGCCTCAACCACTCGCTTGCCCTTGCTACTAAAACTTTGCTCAATGCTCTCAATGATCAAATCATCACATGGTGTAGCTATATCAATCTTAACAACATCGTTAGTAGCATCATGTGGCTTGTTGGATAAGAATTCTTGAGCAATAACAAGATTATCATGATTGATCTTTAGAGTTGTATATTCTTCTTTTAGCTTATTATGACTAGTGATGAGCTCATTGTGTATCCTCTCAAGTTTATCATGTTTATCTTTAAGCTCTTTCTTAGAAGATTTGAGCTCCTTGAGTTTGGATGATATAGCATTATTTGCTTCTCTAAGCTCAATACTAGCCTTTTCCGTCATATCACATTTTGCTAAAAGTGAATCATTCTTAGCTTCTAGCTTTTTATTCTTAGCTCTAGTCTTTATAATGATCTTAGTGTATTGTTTTAGCAATCTAGCAAGATCATCATAAGAAGGTGATTCATATTCATCATCATCACTATCGCTATCATCATTACTAGCATGTTCATCACCACTACTATCATCATCATTTGATACCTTGTGTTCACCCTTGGCCATAAGGCATAGGTGTGTAGAGGATGATGGCGGTGGTGATGGTGAAGATGATGAAGAGTCAATAACAATGGCGGCCACCTTCTCATTGTCACTATCATCATTGGATGATCCACTAGATGAATCAATATCCATGAGCCAATCACCGACGATGTATGCCTTTCCACTCTTCTTCTTCTTGTGGAAGTCCTTCTTGCCATCTCTCTTCTTGTATGGCTTGTTTTTCTTCTCATCTTCTTCTTCATTACTTGAGTTATCTTTCTTGCCCTTGTACTTGTTCTTGAACTTGTCTTTCTTAGGCTTGGTGCATTGGTGTGCTAGATGACCAAGTTCTCCACAATTGTAGCAATCCATCTTAGAGATTGGCTTCCTTCTAGAGCTAGTGAAGAACTTCTTCTTCTTGCCATCAAACTTGATGCCACTCTTGTTGAGCTTCTTTAGCATCTTGGTGTTTTTTCTCACCATAAGAGCAAGATTTGCATCATCAACTTCATCATCACTTGAGCTCTCATACTCAAGTCTTGCTTTGCTTCTCTTGGCTAGCTTTGAATGCTAAGTCTTTGTCTTTCTTCTTGGTAGAGGATGAGCCATCTTGTGGTGTAATGTGCATATACATCTCATGAGCATTGATCTTTTCCAAGATTTGTGTCGATATAATGGTGGAAAGATCACCTTGATGAAGCACGATCACAATATGCCCATATTTGTCAATGGGGAGGATACTCAAAATCTTTCTTATAACATCGGATGGTTGCATTTGAGTGAGTCCAAGCCCATTGACTTCCTCTACAAGAACATTCAAACATGAGTACATCTCAATTGCACATTCTTTAGGAAGCATCTCAAAAGAGTTAAGCTTTTTCATGATAAGATGATAGCGTTCCTCATGCTTACTCTTAGTTCTCTCATAGAGCGCACAAATGTCTGACCATAGTGCATGGGCGTCTTTGTGGTTCCTCACCTGGTTAAACATATCTTTGCAAAGGCCTCTAAAGATGGTGTTTTGAGCCTTTGCATTCTATTTCTCGTAATTTACCTCATCGCCTTGTAGGTTTGTAGCATCCCGAGGTTTTGGGGAGCCTTGTGAGGCGGCTCTAAGTATTCCAACATCTAGAGCTTCTAAGTACGCCTCCATGCGAATTTTCCAATATGGAAAATTATCCCCCTCAAAGATAGAAGGTCCATCCCCGTGAGACATCTTTCTCTAGGCGGTTAAGCCTAAATACATGAGCACGAGGCTCTAATACCAATTGAAAGGATCAAGATGCCCAAGAGGGGGGTGAATTGGGCTAATTCTAAATTTCTTTTAATAATTAAATCCTATGGTTAGCCTAATTAACCCCTTGTGCCTAGAAAGTATTTCTAATGTTCTACCGCACAAAAAGTCTTGCAACCTAAGTTCCAATCCTACTCTAGCATGACAATTCTATGGATGTAAAGACAAGTATTGAATTGCTCAAAGTAAATGCTCAAAGTAAAGAGAGAAGGAGGAACACGGCGATGTTTTACCGAGATATTGGAGAGTCGCCACTCCCCATTAGTCCTTGTTGGAGCACCTGCGCAAGGGTGTAGCTCCCCCTTGATCCACGCAAGGATCAAGTGCTCTCTATGGGTTGATTCTTCAACACTCCATCGCGGTGAATCACCCACACCCGCTCACAACTTGAGTTGGGTCATCCACAAGCTCCGCCGGATGATCACCAAGCTCCCAATCACCACCAAGCCGTCTAGGTGATGGCGATCACCAAGAGTAACAAGCACAAACTCTCACTTGACCATGATAAGCCTAATGAGAAGGGTGGATGCACACTTTGCTACTCTTGATCTCACTAATGAGGGCTCTCTTTGGGATTCTCAAATCTCAATCACCTCACTAAGACCTTGCTCTTCTTAGCACTCACAAAGATGTTTCTTAGCTATTGGAATGAGCAAAAGTACCCCCACACACGAATGGAGAAAGTATTTATAACATGGGCTGAAAAACAAACTATTATGTGCCTCTGTGGGGTGACCGGACGCTCTGGTCATGTTGACCGGACGCTCCGGTCAGTTCACCCCGAATTCCAGTGATCAAATGGTGACCGGACGCTTGACAGCGTCCGATCAGCACTGTCCGGACGCGTCTGGTCATAATTTTCCCTCTCTGGAACCTTACTGGAGTTGACCGGACGCTGGCCCTCAGCATTCGGTCACTTCACCTCTCAACGTCCGGTCACTTCCAAATGACTTCACCTTGATCAAATGAACTGATCAAACTCTACGCCAGCATCTGGTCACACCGAAGCCAGCATCCGGTCAGTATTTGACCCTCCATTCACTTCCAGTTTTCGATCATACGTGAATAAAGTTTGCTCCAATGGATCTAAGGGCTTTTTAGGAGCTACCTAGTGCTAGGTTTAGCAAGTGTGCACCACACCTAACCCACTAGACTCTCCTAGGTCAAGCTACCCATCCATACCCTCCTTAATAGTACGGCCAAAGGAAAAACAAAGTCCTAAACTACTCTAAGTGTCTCTTCAACACCAAACAACACTTAGAACTAGTCCATCTTTAACCTTGCCGTCCATCCTTTGAAAACCAAAATGATTTCCATCATAGGGGCATGACCACCATGATAGCCCAATTGATCTCTATTACCGTGACCTAACTTAATTGTCTCTGCAAAACACACGTTAGCCATAGTAATCATGTATTATCATTAATTACCAAAACCCAACTAGGGGCCTAGATGCTTTTACGCATGAAGTTGAAGATGCAGGCGTGTCACCTCTGGGATGCCGTCGAGTATGGCGATTTGGAGTTCGACGATGATCGCAGTGCCCTCTAAAGGGGACCGTGACCCCTAAGAGGGGGGGGGGTGAATTAGGCAACTTAAAAATCTACTTCTTAAACTATGGCCTCTTTTTCTAACCATAGCAAAACCTATGCAAAAGAAAAACTATCTAAATGTGCAACTATGGTTTTGCTAGTGTGTTGCTATCTCTTCCGCAAAAGAAGTATTGTAATCAAGGTAAATGCAGAAGCTAAAGAGCAAGGTAGAGATATGCAAACTCCTGTCGACGACTTTGGTATTTTTACCGAGGTATCGAGAAGCGTGCAAGCTTCCCCCTAGTCCTGTTGGAGCCCCTTGCAAGGAATCCCTCGCAAGGGCCAATCTCCTAGTCGGGTAACTCCATGGATAGCCTCGGGCCTTCTCCATGCACAAGTGGGTCTCCGATGTGCCTTTTGTCAAGCCTCTCCCGGATGCTCCCCGCCGTCTTCACTATCAAGCTTCCGACCAAAACGCCGTGGGCCTTGCTCCCTCCGGTATACAATGGCGGCCACACCACAAACGTGGTTGGTATGATCTTGCAAGACTACAAGCCCCTCCGATGTACAACAATGGTGCGCACAAGCATCGAGTGGTAAGAGGTATGCAAAACCTCACTAAACACTAGGCCTAAACCTAGAGCAAGCGCATAAGCGGTGGTATAATCAACCTAAGCACTTCACAAAGCATCTATGCTAATCACCTAATAAAACATTAAGCACTATGTAAGTGGAGATCACTAAAATAGTGTATCAATACCCTTGGTATGTTTCCTCAGCTCCATGCTTGGTCATTTGGCTAGTTGAGGGTTGTATTTATAAGCCCCACTGAGAAAGTCGCCATTAGAGATGAAGTCCTACTTTTCTGCTACTGACCGGATGTTGGAGTCATCCTAATCGAACGCGTTTGGTCGTCCTGACCATTGGAGCCGTGAACAACTGATCGAACGCTGCCACCGGACGTGTCTGGTCGCAAGTTCACCACTCTGGAACCTCTCTGTACTCGATCGGACGCTGTTGTCCTACGTCCGGTCGATTTGCCACCAGCGTCCGATCACTTACTGAGTGTGTTGCCGGACTGATGAATAGTGCTATCGATGCGTCCGGTCAATTCACTTGTTTAGCGTCCGGTCGCTGCTGCTGACGCCTGCTATTTCTGAGCCACTGATCGAAGCGTCCGGTCACTTTCTTCGAGCGTCTGGTCCAGTATCCAGTCACTTCTGTAAGCTTGTTTCTTCACGATCTTGCATGCGGCTTGGTTCCTATCTTCGTGCTTGGACTTTGCTTGATATCTTGGGTCTTCTCTTATGCTCCTAAGGTCTTGCTTGAGGTGTTGATTATCGGATCATCACATCACCTTTGTCCAAGTCACGTCTTGCATCCTATTGAACTATAAAACAATCACTTGCAAATTCATTAGTCCAATTTGGTTGTGTTGTTCATCAAACACCAAAATCCAAAGTAAATGGGCCTAGGGTCCATTTTTCTTCTAATCCCCCCTTTTTGGTGATTGATGACAACACGACCAAAGCAAGCAAATAATAGAAATTTGGAATTTTTTTAAAAACTATCTACTTGCTAGGATGCAATGCAAGGGGCAAGATTATATGATGCTAAAATATACTACTTGTAATACTACATAAAAACTTATCTTGCCCTTACAAATGTCCCCATGTGGTATTATGGATTTAAGCCTTGCTTTCTATAAATTCTCCCCATTACGTAGGATAATCCATAATCCACTATCCTCCCTTTCTCGGACCATTACCACTTGTAGACACCACTTGCAGACCATTACCACTTGTAAATGATCTAGCTTTTGGTCCTACCACTTAAATTCTCCCCCTTTGGAATCAAACACAAAAAAGGAAGACATTAGTAGCACAAGGGAGGGTCAAACTTTGTGACCCTTTGTGTGTAAAGTGGAATAGATCACAAAATTTGACTCTCACATTATATAGACTAAGCTCCCCCTAGATATATACATACCTATGATAGAAGACAAAGCATATGCATAATTGACAAATTTTTTGCTCAAGGGAATTTAATCTATATAATGCATGAAGAAAGCATATAAATATCAAAATGAAATCAACATGATGATATCGGTTTAGAAATACCATATGTGGAAACCAATTTGATTTCTACCACTTGCAATAGGTGGTGGATATTTGAAGTATGATGCTTAACTCCGGGGACTCCATTTTCCTTGCAATGAGACTACTACACATGATAAACTTGAAAAAGGTGTTAGTCTCAAAACATCCAACTTGTAGAGTAACCTCCCTCTAAATTTGAGCACACAAGTATGGAATACTTGTAGGTAATATGCACATTGATTTTAGAATAAAAAATACCACTTGAAAGATGACATCATAAACATGAGAGTCATTTTCGAAGGCGATATTTGGGAGAGATTATCTACAATTTGGACTTTGGCACATATTAGACGAATAATCGAAAGACAAGCTATGTGTCGTGCTCCTAAATAATTTTAAACCATGTAGGTTTGCTCCAAGGGTTAAGAATGAAACCGAGCAAGCCTACCATAAGATATACCTAGTGTATGCATGACAAAAGATGTAAGCATGTAAATGCAAACCTAGGCATAAAATGTAACTAGATGCTTAAAGACACCAATTTGTAAGAAAGTTAAATCTAATACCAATTGAAGCAAATATAATCTAGTTACCTAACATGGGAAGGGGAATTTGGGTCCATAGTATTCACTAACCCACTTGGCAATGTCTTTGTCCACCATGATGCACCCCATGAAATGTATCCACACTTTGCCAAGTCTCCAAATTCCCCGAAGTCCATTGGACTTCTTACTTCCCTTTCGGGATCCAAACCTTCTGGGTGCTCTTCATGTTTGAAATGATCTCCTTTGGCACCCAAAAGTGTTTGACCCCATTGTTGGCTTGCTTTTTCACCTTGATGGCCACCACCTTGCCATTTTTCTTCTTCTTCAAAAGATAAGGTGTGGAGGTCTTTTTGTCCACCTTGTTGGTGTAGGTGTTGGAGAGCTTGCTTTTTTGCTTCTTCTCTTTCTTCTTTGCTCCTCCCCCATTCTTCACCTTGCACTCATTGGACTTGTGACATTCCTTGTGGCACACGTAGCAAACCATAGTTTGTCCTTCATCAAGCTTCTTCACTCCCTTGATGGTGTTATCTTGATGAAGTTGGGCTTGCTTTGCCTTGCCTTTCACTTGAGTCAAGTCCTTAGTGAGGCAAGCTACTTCTTGCTTGAGTTGCTCATTCTCCTTTGCAACCTCTTGTGTGCATGTATCTAAAACAACTTTCTCAACACAAACTTGGTTGCACAAGGATGAGTCTAAATATAAATCATTACAAGAAGTAGATGCATCCTTTTTAGACATATTAGAACTTTTCTTTTTAGATGCCTTGGTAGGGGTTGCACTAATGGATTCAAGATTAGCAACTTTATTAGTTAGCTCATCACAATGTTTGCACATGGTTTCCATTTTAGCAAGTAAACTTTTATAAGCATCTTGTGAGCTAGCTAATTTTTCTTTTAATTTTTTATTTTTCTTAACAAGTTGCTCATCATTAATTGTGCATGCATTTGTTGTTGCACTAGCCTTAAGTTGCTCAATTTTAGTAGATAGTTCAACATTGAGATTAGCAAAATTCTCATATTGTTCAAGGAAAGTTTTATATGCTTCTTGTGAACTATCTAGCTTTTCTTTTATTTTTCCGAGCTTCTTTTGTTGACTAGTGCAAACTTTAGTATAATTGAGATTTTATTGCACAATTTCTTTATAAGAAGACATTTCATCATCACTATCACTCTCACTAGAGGATGAGCTTTCGTTACCTCATGCCATAAGGCACACATGAGAAGAGCTTGATGATGAGTGCTTGTGCCCTCGCCTCTTGTAATGGTGTTCTTCTTCACTTGAAGAATCATCCCATGTCCTTATTGATGTGAGGGCTTGTTTCTTGCATGCCTTCTTCTTTGTCTTGGGTGTGGGCTTATTTGGACAAACTTCCACAAAGTGTCCCAACTCGTCGCATCCATAGCACCCTCTCTTTCTTTGCTCATTTCTTTGATTTGTGAAAATGAGATCTTGAATTTGGATGGGCACACCCTTGACATTGAGCTTTTGGATCATCTTCTCCACCTTGTTGATTATTTTAATTGATTCTTCATCAAGGTCAGAGGTGGAGGAGGAAGATTGATCATCATCACTTGAATCTTCATCCTCATCCTCATCTTCTTCTTCATCTTCACTTGATGAGCTTGAGCTTGAGCTTGTCTCAATTTGCTTGCCCTTCATCTTCTTTTTCTTGCCACTTGCGAGAGCTTTGTCTTTGCTTGATGAAGAGGCTTCTTCTTGACCCATCTTGCGTGACATTTTAAATGTCACTATCTTGCCAATGACTATGGCCGGGGTCATGGCGCTCAAGTCCTCTATGTTGTGAAGGATGGTGATGATGCTTGCATATTTCTTTTGTGGTAGCACGAAGATGGTCTTCCTCACGATGTCCGCATCATCTAGCTTTGTTAGTCCTATTGAATGGAGCTTATTGATAATTAGATTCAACCGAGAATATATATCACGAACAAGCTCATCATCATTCATTGTAAAGAAATCATAATTTTGTTTAGCTAGACAATGTTTTTGTTCACGGACATTAGATGTGCCATCATAGAGCTCTTGGAGTTTTAACCATATTTCATGTGCCGTATTTAAAGTGAACACTTAGTTAAACACATCCATGCTAAATGATTCAAACACACATTTTTTTGCTCTAGCGTTGAAATGAATTTCCTTTTCATCACTCTTTGTGGGTTTATCAGGATTTTTAATGGGTTTCATCCCGTCACGAGTGACTCTCCAAACTCCCAAATCAACCACCTCAAGGTAGCAAGCCATTCTAGCTCTATAATAAGGGAACTTAGTGCCATCAAAGTGTGGAGGCCTAGAGGTATCCATCCTAGCCACTCTAAATAGTGTCAGCTCAACGGTGGTCAAAGGTTCAAATTGAGCCAACCTGCTTTGATACCAATTGAAGTGGACCGTGACGCCTAAGAGGGGGTGAATTAGGCAACTTAAAATCTACTTCTTAAACTATGGCCTTTTTTTCTGAACCTAGCAAAAACTATGCAAAAGAAAAACTATCTAAATGTGCAACTATGGTTTTGCTAGTGTGTTGCTATCTCTATCGCAAAAGAAGTAATGCAATCAATGTAAATGCGGAAGCTAAAGAGCAATGTAGAGATATGCAAACTCCCGTCAATGACTCTGGTATTTTTACCGTGGTATCGAGAAGCGCGCAAGCTTCCCCCTAGTCCTCATTGGAGCCCCTCGCAAGGGCCAAGCTCCCGGCCGGGTAACTCTATGGATAGCCTTAGGCCTTCCCCACACGCAAGTGAGTCTCCGACATGCCTTCCGGCAAGCCTCTCCTAGATGCTCCCCACTGTCTTCACTTTCAGGCTTCTTGCCGAAATGCCGCGGGCCTTGTTCCCTCCGATACACAGTGGGGCCACACCACAAACGTGGTTGGTGTGATCTCGCAAGACTACAAGCTTCTCCGATGTACAATAATGGTGCGCACAACCACCGAGTGGTAAGAGGTATACAAACCTCACTAAACACTAGGCCTAAACCTAGAGCAAGTGCATAAGCGGTGGTCTAATCAACCTAAGCACTTTGCAAAGCACCTACGCTAATCACCTAATAAAACATTAAGCACTATGCAAGTGGAGATCACTAAAATGGTGTATCAACATCCTTGATATGTTTCCTCAGCTCCACACTTAGTCATTTGGCTGGTTGGGGGTTGTATTTATAAGCCCCACTAAGAAAGTAGCCATTGGGGATGAAGTACCGCTTTTCTGCTACTGACTGGATGCTAGAGTTGTCCTGATCGGACGTGTTTGGTCGTCTTGACCGTTAGAGCCATGACCAACTGATCGGACGCTGCCGGCGTCCGGTCGCAAGTTCGCCGCTCTAGAACCTCTCTGTACTCGATCGGATGCTACTGTCCTACGTCCGATCGGTTTGCCACCAGTGCCCGGTCACTTGCTGAGTGTGTTGCTGGCCTGATGAATAGTGCCATCGATGCGTTCAGTCGATTCACTTGTTCAGTGTTCGATCACTGCTGCTGACGCTGCTGTTGCCGAGCCACTGATCGGAGCGTTCGGTCACTTTCTTCCAGCGTCCAGTCACTTCTGTGAGCTTGTTTCTTCGTGATCATGCGTACGGCTTGGTTCCTATCTTTGTGCTTGGACTTTGCTTGATATCTTGGGTCTTCTCCTGTGCTCCTAAGGTCTTGCTTGAGGTGTTGATTATCAAATCATCACATTGCCTTTGTCCAAGTCACGTCTTGCATCCTACTGAACTACAAAACAATCACTTGCAAATTCATTAGTCCAATTTGGTTGTGTTTTCATCAAACACCAAAATCCAAAGTAAATGGGCCTAGGGTCCATTTTCCTTACATGCTCAACGTGATCTGCAGCGCCGTCCTAGAAGAGATGGTGCCTGCTCTCACAACAAAGCTAACTACGAAGGAAGCCTAGGAGGCCATTAAGACCCTCTGCATCGGCGATGACCGAGTGTGGAAGGCGACCGCGTAGAACCTCCGTGCAAAGTATGAGACCATCGCTTTCCATGACGGTGAACCCATCGAGGACTTCACCCTATGCTATCTGGGATTGTGCAGCGACTAGCAATGCTTACCGATCCTGAGCCCAATGAGAAAGTGGTGGCCAAGTACCTCTGCGTCGTACGCCCACGCTATAAGAAGTTGGTAATCTCCATTGAAACCCTCCTTGATATCTCATAGTTATCAATTGAGGAGGTCATGGGGAGGTTGAAGGCGGCCGACGATGTCAAGCGACCTACACCACAAACTACTGCCAGTAAGCTACTGCTCACTGAGGAGCAGTGGGTTGAGTGCTACAAGTAGAAGGGTCAGGAGTCCATCGGCTCTAGCTCTGGCTCCAGTGACCGTGGCAAGCACCATCACAAGGGTCATGGATGTGGCACCGATGATAATGGCGATGGAAGGTTCAGTTCTAGCTTGGGCCGTCCATGTCTAGATGACCCCTGCAAGCACTATAGAAACAAAGGCCATTGGGCTAGAGATCGCCATAGCAAGAAGAAAGAGGAGCAGGCCAACATCACCTAGGATGATGAGCCCACTCTTATGGTAGCCATTGGTCCAACCCATGAGTAGGTGCACTCATTCCCCTTCATGCCACAGCCGCAACATGCCTCCATGCCACCGCTGTCAGCTCCACCGCTCCTTCCATTCCCTGCGACAAGTGATGGCACCATGTATGTTGGTCTGATCCATGAGCAAGAGAGCTCGCTCCCCTCTGCACCGCGACCGCCAGTTCCATAGCGCCTAACTACCCTAGCGACCCATGAAAGCACCGCCCTCCACCTCATCGAGCAAAAGGTCCATGCCACCTTCGACACCGTGGAGGACTAGGATCCGAAGCACTGGATCCTAGACAGCGGTGCGTCTAATCATATGTCGGGATCACGCGTAGCCTTTACCGACCTCGACACCGAAGTCATCGGATCCAGGCGGTTCAGGGATGGCTCCATTGCATAGATCGAGGGGATCAACACTGTGCTCTTCTCCTGCAAGAATGGCGAGCATCAATCACTCCCCAACGTCTACTATCTTCCGCACCTCACTGCCAATATCATCTCCATTGGCTAGCTCGATGAAAGCGGGTACCAGGTGCTGGTGGAGCACGATGTGATGTGCATCGGGGATGAGGAGAGGTGGTTGCTTATGAAGATTGCTCGAAGCCTAGGGTAGCTATACGTGCTCAACATCCCCATCGCATGACCAGTCTACCTAGCTATGTGCACCGACGACGATGCCTGGACATGGCATGCTCGGTTCAGCCACATCCACTTGGCCGCACTACGCAAGATGGGGCATGAAGGACTAGTTCATGGCCTGCCTCTACTTGATCAAGTGGAGCAGGTCTATGAGGCGTGTCTCACCGATAAGTGTCGAGGACCAATACTAGGGTACCCGAAGAGGAGGGGCTAATAGTCATCAACATTTGTTTATCTAAGCAGTTAAGAGCACAACTATGGCTCCAACCGACCCCCAGGTGCATGGGCATCGCCTTGACCAACCTCTGGGGAGCCCCTAGGGGTGGGCTCTACCTTGCCCAACACCGAGGCCATGGGCTCTGCCTCATCCAACCCCAAGGTTGCGGGCTCCATCTCACCCAACCTTTGGGGGCGGGCTCCGCCTTGCCTGACACTGAGGCCGTGGGCTCCGTCTCGCCCAACCCCGAGGCCACGAGTTTTGCCTCACCTGACCCCAAGCTTGTAGGCTCTACCTCGACCAACCTCTAGGGGCGGGCTCTGCCTCACTCGACCTGAGGCCACGGGCTCTGTCTCGCCTAACCTCTAGCGGCAGGCTCTACCTCGCCTGACATTGAGGCCGTGGGCTCCACCTCGCCCGACCCCAAGGCTGTGGGTTCTGCCTCGCTTGACCCTAAGGTTGCAGGCTTCGCCTCACCTAACCCTAAGGCCACAGACTCTACCTCGCCTGACCCTAAGGTCTCGGGCTCCATCTCGCCTGACCCCTCGGGTGTAGGCTCTATCTCACCCGACGGGGTCCTATACCACCGCCAACCACTCTAGGTCCAGGCGTATGGGCCTAGGTCAAAACTCTAACACTAGGGAAGAGATTGGCATGCCCTGATGTAACCCGTAGCCATGACAGGCCATACCCGAGGATTCACATCAGAAACAACGTCGAGCATACTAGTGCTGTTCTGCCTAACACTCGTACGAACACTGATAGGCACGTCAGTTCACTACAACGTCCACCAAGATGGAGTGGAGCACCATGACCGGTAGACATCGCCTACGCATGGCACAAGTGACGCATAGGGCCATGATGTGGAGCCATCCCTATTAATATTTATAGGGTCAGTAGGACCCGCATGAAGGATAAGAAGGACCTAGCGATCCTAAAGGACTTCCTCTCCCTCTTGTTCTTCTCCTTTCCTTTGCTGTAACCTATGCTTTCCCTTGGCCTATAAAAGGGAAAGCAGGTCACCCCATGAAGGGGATCAATTCAGGCCAGATTCGATCAAACTATCATGAACCCATCGAACCTCGAACCGATCGGAACACAACACAAGCACACGATTGAGCAACAACTAAGCTCTCATCACCCATTCATTCCTTCCATTAGAGACTTAGGATCTGTCCCTCTCTCGCCCATTTGTAACCCCAATTGCATACTTTTAGTGCTAGTAACACGAGCAGCAGCGATGAACTAGACGTAGGGACATTCTGCCCGAACCAGTATTGTCGGTGCAGAAAGTGACCAACACATAAATATTTATAGTTTTGTCGTACGTTGTGATTGGATATGGCCTAGCACTCAATGACATAGAATTTATTCTGGTTTAGGCAACATGCCCTACATCTAGTTTGACTCAGTCAGTGACTTTATTCCTGAGCCTAGGTGCTCGAAGTTTGTTGTGGCATTACAAATGAGAGGGAGAAATATGGGGGTGCAAGATGCCCGGTCGGACTCCGGACCGAAGGGCCGAGAGTGACGGGAGCTCCTACGTGCACTAAGTATTCGAGCATATGCTCTGTGTAGCTTTAGAGTGTATAAAGCTAGCATAGGGTGAATTGATCATTTGTTGTTCGAATCGTTCGAGAGTCCATGGAGTTCTCTCAAAATCAATCCACTTTTTGAGAGAGAGTACGTATGCTACTAAGTCTTGTTCCCCATGCCATCAGGTACAAGATAATTGTAGGCTCCCATAACACTATTAATGTTAGATGCATGTGGGAGGTTCCATCATCTTCTTCTGGTATGCCAGATGCTGGCACCTACCATACTATTGATGCCTAGAGGCATGTGGGGGGGGGGGGGGTTACCCTATTCGCCTAGTATGGGAGTTGAGGGCGCCCACAACACTGTAGGGCAAACATCGATGCTCACAACACTACTAGGGCTTTAACATGCCTAGAAGGTGACAGGGCATCCTTCTAACATGCCCTATTGGTACTGTGCTGTAGGTATACAGGGTATGGTCCTTGGTACTGCGGTTGACTTGAGCGCCCTGCCTTTACTTGCTCCACTCATTTCCTAGGTCCTCACCAAGCAGGCATCCCCAGTCGGTTGGTCCTGGTCGGCGAAGAGATGTAAGCAGATGTTCGGTGCATCCCTGGTCGGAGACGCGGGTTAGAGTCAGAAGCAGCGTTGGCCAGGCCTTTTGGTTGGAGAAGCGGGTTAGAGCTAGAAGCAAGCGTTGTTCCTCCTTGGTTAGGACTTCCAGTCAGAGAGGTGGGCCAGAGTCAGAAATGAGGCCTTTCGGTCGGAGAGCGCGGGCTACAGCCGAAAGCGAGCGCTGTTCCTCCTTGGCCAAGCCATCTAGTAAGAGAGATGGTTTTTGGGCTGGCCTAGGAGTTGCGCGTCGTTCGCAACATTGTATGCTGGGCCAAGCCTTTGCTAGGAAGCAGGTCCATGAGGGATCTTGGGTTTATGAACCCGACAAGTATAAATCTCGTGTCCTCTAAGCACACCATCTTAGCTAGACGCGTAATACTAGAAATTTACTCATTGGTGGTAACTCGAAGCACCGACAGTTGGCGTGCCAAGTAGGGGCCTTTTGTGCGTCTTGACATCCACACCAGGCCTTGAATGGCTAGTCACAATGTCAGCTGGATCACAAGCACACAAGTGCGCTTCAGGGACCTGGACTTCATCATCATGATGGAGGGAGAGTTGGCACTAGCTCCCACCATCGTCCAACCTCTCCACCCCGCCAGCCTCGACACGATTGCTAAGGCGCTTGAGGAACTATAGCTGCATGCACCGAAGGCCTATGCCTCCAGGAGTGACCAACTCCTTGGCTTTGAATACGAGAGGTTAGAGCACCAGCTCATCGTCTTCCTAGGACCCTGATCGTCTCAGGAGGACCTACGCCACCTCACCTTCTTGTTCACCAACGTCATGGAATAGCTTGCTAGAGGAGAGCCGCTCTTCCTAGAATACCTCATCTAGAGCGCCCCAACGATGCTCCCGCTCGGTGTGCGTAATGCCACAAAGACCATTGGCCACCTTGTGGCGCAACGCGCTCCTAAATTCCCTATGAATGATGAGTTCATGGGGATGACCGAATATGTCATGGAGTCTTTCCATGACCTCCTCATAGAAGAATCAAAGTTGCCCTCTAGCTCTGACTCTAGCAAGGGGAGCCATCACCCCTTTCTTGAGTGTTTCATGGCAGGTACCCCCAAGGGACACATTGAAAGCATCCACAAGAGAGAAGCTACCCCAACAAACAACCTCGATGATGAGGTCAAGGGGGATGTGGGGGCCCCACCTTGCCTACGGATGGAGTAGTTGAAGGCCTGACACTAAGAGCTCGAGGAAGGGTGACTCTAGTTTGAGAAGGAACGCGTGGAGCTCAATTAAGAGATCGAGCGCCATGGAGACAGTGGGCACGCACGCGCCATGCCTGTGACTAGAACTAAAGTATCATGGAGGATGATGAAGCCCTCCCACACTTCACATAGGCAAGCCAAAAAATCACTACTGCGGTGGCCTTGCTCTGAGGGCTTTCGAGGCCCACGATGCCTGAGGACCGTCAGGCCCACCATGAGATTCACATGCTACTCAAGCGTACAGCAGCACAGCAGGCTAAGAGCTCACTGTCCCGATAATGTGAGCTCGATGCCAGACAGCACATGCCCTTAGAGCGACCCAACAAGGATGCGTCAGTCCACCAGGCACCGTAAGGCAGCAGGCCATGCACCATGGTCCTAGTGCATGAGCATCTCGACCACCACCATGACGTGCATGACACTCTCGATGCCCATAGATGTACCCATGGTGATGCGAGGGAGGGGGCTAGCCATGGCTACCACCCTCATTGTGGCAGACTCTACGACAGTGGCGAGGACTAAAGCATCCTCAATGCCACCTTTCCACCGTGGTACTAACCGCCGACCAATATCCCAAAGTACTCTAAGGAAACAAACCCTAGACTATGGCTCAAGGATTATTGGCTTGCTTACCAAGCCAGTGGAATAGATAATGATGATTTTATTGTTCGCAACCTTCCATTGTTCATGGCCGATTCGGCACGAACATGGTTGGAGCACCTTCCATCCAACAAAATCCAAAGTTGGGCGGACCTGAAAGAGATCTTTGTGGGAAACTTCTAGGGCACATACAAGCATCCTAGGAACCCGTGGGATCTCAAAAACTACCGATAGAAGGTTGGGGAAACCCTTTGTGGGTACATCCGGTGCTTCTTCTGGTAGTGCAATGAGCTACCTAATGTCACCGACGTCGATGTCATAGGAGCTTTCCTATCTAGGACCACCTGCGAGTCCCTAGTTTATAAGCTAGGATGTAATGTCCTATGAACCACCAAGGAGCTCCTTGACATCGCCACTAGCCACACCTTTGGTGAGGAGGTGGTCGGAGCGATCTTCGACCGCCTCAAGGGCAAGGCAAAGCAGGACAAGGACACCGGTGAAGGCGCCTCCAACTGTCCCAGCAAGAAGAAGAACAAGCAATGGCGCAAGGGCTTGCTCATGGCCACCGTCAATCGTAAAGGGGGTCAGAAGCCCACCAAGGGTACCCTAAACCACTTTGAGAAGCTACTCGAAGGCCCATGCCCGAACCATGCCTTCCCTGTCAAGCATCTCTACAAGGACTATGGCCTCATGAAGCGGTTCTTGTCTGGAGGCTCCAACAAGGGGGGCATAGGGAGGACCCCAAGCCGACCATAGTCAATGCTGAGGAGAAGGACGATGGCTTTTTGATGCTGGATGGCTGCCTTATGATCTTCAGAGGGTTGGTGGCCTATGACTCCAAGTGCCACCAAAGCTTGTGCACTACGAGGTCTATACGACCGAGCCGACCATGCCTAGCTTCCTTCGATGGTTAGAGTCCGCCATAACCTTTAATCAGACCGACCACCTAGAATGCGTTCCATAGCTAGGACGATATCTACTCGTGATCAACCCGATCATTGGCACAAAGTGGCTCACCAAGATACTGATGGATGGAGGCAGCGGCCTCAACATCATATATGTAGAAACACTCGACGCCATGGGCATCGACCGATCGTGCATCCGATCGACCGGAGCACCTTTCCATGGCATCCTACCTGGAAAGCAGGCCATGTCACTTGGGTAGATCGATCTTCCCGTCACCTTTAGGGATCTGACCAATTATAGGATGGAGACCCTTACCTTTGAGGTGGTTGGGTTCCACGAAACCTACCACGCCATCCTAGGACATCCATGCTACATGAAGTTCATGGCCATCCCCAACTACACCTATCTAAAGCTGAAGATGCTAGGACCATGCGGGGTCACCAACGGCACCTTCTTCCAACCTGCCTACTAGTGCGAGGTCAAGTGATGCGAACACACCGTTTCAATCATCGCCTCCAAAGAGCTCACAACCATTAGGAAGGAGGTCACTGAAGAAGCACCCAACCCTAAGCGGTCGGCTGGGTCTTTTGAGCCTATAGAGGGTGCCAAGGAGGTCCTCATAGACCCCAATGTCTCCAAGGGCAAAGTGGTGTGCATTGGCACCACGATTTCCTCTGAATAGGAAAGCGCGCTTGTCGACTTTCTCCACGCCAATAGAGACATCTTTGCGTGGAAACCCTCAGACATGCCAGGTATTCCAAGAGAATTCACCAAGGATGCCTTGAAGATCAGGCCAGGCTCTAAGCCGGTGAAGCAGCGCTTGTGTTGCTTCGACGAGGGGATGTGCAGGGCCATCGGTGAGGAGATTGCGAAACTTTTGGCAGCCGGGTTCATCAAGGAAGTTTGCCACCCTGAGTGGTTAGCTAATCCCGTTCTTGTATGAAAGAAGAGTGGGAAATGGAGAATGTGTGTTGACTACATAGGTCTCAGCAAAGCATGTCCAAAGGATCGGTTTCCTTTACCACACATAGACCAAGTAGTCGACTCAACCTCAGGGTGCGAAACCCTTTGCTTCCTTGATGCATACTCTGGGTACCATCAGATCATGATGAAAGAGTTTGACCAGCTCGTGACATCTTTCATCACCCTATTCGAATCATTTTGCTATGTCACAATGTCATTTGGTCTAAAAAACATGGGGGCTATGTACCAGCGTTGTATGCTCAAGTGTTTCAGAGACCTCATCGGGCAAACCATTGAGGCCTATGTGGATGACATCATGATCAAGTCCAAATAGGCTAACTAGGTCATAGCCAACCTAGGGCAAACCTTCGCAAGACTTCGAGCAAATGGCATTAAGCTCAACCCCGAGAAGTGCATTTTTGGGGTAACAAGGGGTATGCTGCTGGGTTTCATCGTCTCTGAGCATGGCATCAAAGCCAACCCAAAGAAGATCTCGGCCATCACAAGGATGGGCCCAATTTAGAACATGAAGGGGGTACAATGAGTTATAGGGTGCCTCACCATGCTCAGCTACTTTATCTCATGCCTCAACGAACGAGGTCTCCCCCTCTATTAGGTCCTAAAGAAGGTCGACCGCTTCGAATGGACGCCCGAGGCCCTAGACACACTTGACACGGTCAAGCGGTTTCTAATGAAGGCCCTGATCCTAGTCCCTCCAACCAATGGGGAACAACTTCTGCTCTACAATGTGGCCACCATGCAAGTGGTCAACACCGCCCTGGTGGTAGAGCAAGAAGAAGAGGTACATGCCCTCATAGTGTAGCATCCTATGTACTTCATTAGTGATGTCCTATCCGATTCTAGGACCCGCTACCCCCAAATCCAGAAGCTCCTGTACACCGTCCTCATCACCAAGAGGAAGCTACGCCACTACTTCGAGTCACACCTGGTGACAATCGTGATGTCCTTCCCCCTCGGCGAGGTCATCCAAAACTAGGATGCCACAGAAAGAATCATGAAGTGGGCACTCAAGCTGATGGGTCAAGGCATTTCGTATGCCTCCCGGATGGCCATCAAGTCCCAAGTGCTAGCTAATTTCATTGTAGAGTGGACCGAGGTCCAAATGAGGCTAACAGTCGTGGACTAGGAGTACTAGACGATGTACTTTATTGGATTACTAATGAAGAAAGGCGCCGACATGGGGCTGGTCTTCATTTCTCCCCTCAGGGTATGCATGAGGTACATGGTTCGCATCCATTTTCCCTCCTCCAATAATGTGGCCGAATATGAGGTGCTCATCAATGGCCAGCGCATTGCCATTGAGTTGGGTATCTGATGCCTTGACATCCATGGCAACTCCTAGCTAGTCATCGACTAGATCATGAAGGAGTCAAGCTACCACAACACCAAGATGTCTGTGTACTACCAAGAAGTCTACTGGCTTAAGGACAAGTTCGACGGTCTTGAGCTAAAGGGCATCCTACGGCGTCTCAATGAGGTAGCCGACGCGCTAGCAAAAGCAGCGTCCGACCAAGAGCCGGTGCTAATGGGCATCTTCACCAACAATCAGCATAAGCCCTCGATCTACTACGAGGAGCTAGAATAAGCTGGTGATGGGCTGCCCACCCTAGGCTCAGGGGCTGACTAGCGGCTCCATCCGAGCTCGAAGTCATGGAGCTTGAGAAGGATCCAGCGACAGAGCCTGACCCTCTAGCCAATTGGAAGATGCCCTACCTCGACTACCTCCTCCATGAGGTGCTGCCGATGGACAAAATAGGGGTTCAACGGCTCGCATGTCGCGCCAAGTCATTTGTCGTTATCAATGGAGAACTCTACAAGCGAAGCCACACTGAGATCCTATAGTGCTGCATCTCCATCAAACAGGGGAAGCAGTTGCTATGCGATATCCATGGTGGGATCTGTGGTCACCATACTATGCCTAGAACCCTAGCTAGAAACACATTCTGACAAGGCTTCTACTAGCCGACCGTGGTAGCCGACGTTGAACATATTGTGCGCACCTGTGAAGGGTGTCAATACTACGCTCGATAGACCCACCTGCCGCCCCAAGCGCTCTAGATGATCCACATCATGTGGCCATTCACGGTCTAGGGGCTTGATCTAGGTGGACCTCTCCAAAGGACACCTAGGGGCTTTACCCACTTGCTTGTCACCGTAGATAAGTTTACAAAGTGGATAGAGGCACGACCGATCTCTGTGATCAAGTTTGAGCAAGTCGTGCTATTCTTCCTTGACATCATCCATCGCTTTGGGGTCCCGAACTCCATCATCATAGACAACAGCACATAGTTCACCAAAAAGAAGTTCCTCCAATTCTATGATAAATATCACATCCGCATCGATTGGGCTGCCCTGGCGCACCCCGCACAAATGGCTAGGTCGAGCACAAGAATGGCATGGTCCTATAAGGCCTTAAGCCTAGAATCTTCAACCGGTTGAACAAGTTTGGTGAACGATGGGTCATAGAACTTCCCACGGTGTTCTAGAGCTTAAGGACAACCCCCAGCTGAGCCACTGGCTACACACCATTCTTCATGGTCTATGGTTCCAAGGCTATCCTTCCGATCGACCTCGACTATGGAGCGCTGAGACTTAGGGCATACACCGAATAGGGAGCCGATGCGTCCCTCTAGGATGCCATGGACCAGCTAGATGAAGTGCACAACATCACACTCCTCTACTCAGCCAAGTACCAGCAAGCATTGCACTGGTACCACAGTCGTCGAGTGTGGGGTCGGACCTTCAATGTCGGGGACCTGGTGCTCTGCCTCATGTAGAGCAACAAGAACCACTACAAGCTCTCTCCGTCGTGGGAGGGATTGTACGTCATCATGGAGGTGATTCGACCAGGTGCCTACAAAGCTCAAGACCATAGATGACGTAGTCTTCATTAATGCCTAGAACATCGAGCAGCTATGTCACTTTTACCCTTAATATACACACACTCTCTCTTATCAGTTTTCACTATCAACTCTCTGATCTTTAGTGACACCCGACCCCAGCAACAGTAGGGGGTCAGGCCTCACTCGAGGGCTAATAAGAGCATATCTATCTGGTAGACATTTTCTATGCTCGACCCTTTCTTGTGTTAAGACCCAGAAGCGAGGTTTGTGGAAGCGAACACTAAGTAAAACTGGTTGGACTATGAGAGACCTATGCCCTAGCAGCTACAACGTCTTTGCTCACTAGCGTGATCAGAGTTTTTTCTGCACCCTAGGCTTTTTAGCCTAAGCTACGAAAAGAGTCGGTACATAGCTAAGAGTATATCCACCTGGCAAACATTCTCCATGCCCGACCCTCTCTCACGTTGAGACCGAGAAGCTAGGGTTGTGAAAATGAGCACTGAGTAAAACTAGTCGGACTGCAAGAAACCTATGCCCCTATGGCTACGGTGTTTTTGCTCACCAGCGTGATCAGAGTTTGTTCATTCGCACCCCGAGCTTTATGGCCTTAACGACGGAAAGGGTTGAAACGCACTAACCTTTTTATACAGAAAGGGGAGAAGGGCTAAAAAGATTTTTAGCCATAATGAAATTTAAGAGCTTGTCCGTTTAATACAAGTTCGCCGCTTGGCTTATCTACCTAACTAATTTCTTGGGGGATGATCTCATCCTCTATCTCCATAGGAAAGCCCTATGCCAGCGGGTCACCCAAGCCAATCAAACGTCTCGGGCGACTACCGAGAGATGGTTAGGGAGCAGTGGAATGCCACATGCGGGTTATTCCAACTATGTCATAAATGATAGACCCGTATTCCACTCAAACATATCCGGTAAGAGATCTCCAAACCCGTCACTCGTGCCATTGAGGTAACTCCTATGCCAGCGGGTCACCCAAGTCAATCGGATGATTCGGACCACTGTCGAGAGACGCGTCACCCTTAATTTATGCATGTTTTCTCTTATTAATTTCACTATCAAGCCCCCGACCTAGCAACGGCAAGGGGTCGGGCCTCACTTGGGGGCCAGCATGAATGTCTATTTGGTAGACATTCTCTATGCTTGACCCCTTCTCATGTTAAAAACTAGAGGCAAGGTGTGCGGAAACAAACGCTGAGTAAAACTGGTCAGGCCGCAAGAAACCTATGCCCAAGTGACTATGGCGTTATTGCTCACTAGCATGTTCAGAGTTTTTATCCCCACACCCTGAGCTTTAGCCTTTGCCTTCCTAGGAAGGGTTTGGAGGGGCCTACCTGTGGTATCTCTATCGTGGAGAGGCCAGCAGGTCACCCAGGTCGATTGGACGGCTTTGGCCACGACCGAGAGATGGGTAGGGAGCAGCAGGATGCCCCACACAGGTTATGCCAACTCCATCATGAACGATGGACCTAGATTTCACTCGAGCATATCTGGTAAGAGCTCCCCAAACCTATCACTCGAGCCATCAAGGTAACTTTACCAACCCCATTCTACTTTTCCATTACATGATCATTCATTCATCCATTCTCATGCATACATTCATACATTCATCACATACATCCAAGCATTGTATATGCAAATTGTTGCATCACAATGCTTCACGTTGTGTCACGAAGTGGTAGTCATCTCATTTGTTATGAGCAGCGACTGATCGAGGTTCGAAGGCCAGCCCACGAAGGGCTCGAGGCCACCTCGCGTCAAACAGAGCCAGGGGAGAAAACATAGATGAGCCCTAGCGGCCCTTGCCTAACCCGCTCAGAAGTAGATAAGGTCATCTTGACCTTCTCATTCGATCCTAATCTCGAGCTGAGTCCACAAAATCTCCACCGAGGAGAGGCCAGCGAGCCACCTGAATCGGTCTCTAGAACGATTCGGGCATCTACCAGGAGGTGAGTTAAGGAGTAGTGGAATGCCACATGAGGGCTATGCTAAACCCGTCATGAACAACTTACTCGGATTTCACTCAGACATGTCAATTAGTGAGATCACCAGGCACGACACTCAAGCCATCGAGGCAAGTGTCATTAGCTCAGCCCCTCTGGTTGTGGAAACCACGGACGGGTGACGCATAAAACTCAACCGACCCCTACTGAGCCCAACGGGGCTCGGGGGCTCAAGCTACCTGACCCCAACTCAGGAATCCAACCGACCGAGGTTTGAAGACTAGCCCATGAAGGGCTCGAGGCCGCCCCTTTCTGACGCTAAAACCTAGAGGCAAGGTGTGCGCAAACAAACTTTGAGTAGAACCGGTCGGACCGCAAGAAACCCATGCCCCAGCGGCTATGGCATTTTTCCTTACTAGCATGATCAGAGTTTTTTCCCTGCACCCCTAGCTTAGCCTCTACCTTCTGAGGAAGGGTTTGGAGGAGCCTACCTACGGAATCTCCATCGAGGAGAGGCCAACAGGTCACCCAAGTCGATCGGACGACTTGGGCCACTATCGAGAGATGGTTAAGGAGCAGTGGAATGCCACATGAGGGCTATGCCAACCCCATCATGAACGATGGACCTAGATTCCACTTGGACATACCCGCTAGCGAGCTCACCAAGTGTGACACTCGAGCCATCGAGGCAAGTGACATTAGCTTAGCCCCTCCGGTTGCAAAAATTGTGGAAGGAGTGATGATCACAAAGATGAGTCGACCCTCGACCAGGCCCTCGCTATGCATGGGGCCTTGAGGAAAGTTGGACTCACAAGGAGACTGAATGCACGGATGTAGAATGATGGCTCAGATTCTAGGGAGGGGGTACGTGCAAAAACTAAGAATAATGTTTCTAAAACAAGAGATGCTTTCTCCTACTAGTTTCGCTATCATCTCCTCGATCTTTAGTGACACCTAACCCCAACAATGGTAGGGGTTAGGTCTCACTCGGGGGCTATTAAGGGTATGTATACCCTTTCTGAAACAATTGCCGTACCGACCCCTTCCTCATGTTAAAAAAACTAGTGGCAAGGTTTGTGGAAACAAATGACTGAGAAGGCTGGTCGGACTACAAGAAACCTACGCCCTAGCAGCTATGACGCTCTTGCTCACCAGCTTGACCAAAGTTTGTTCACCCGTGCCTCGATCTCTATAGTCTTAACAAATAGAAGGGTCAAAACGCATTAACCCTTTTTCACACATAAAAAGGGAGAAAAAACAAACTTGTTCACACTGAAATAAAACAACAGACTTGTTCGAACAAAACACAAGGGTCAAAACATAGGCCTGGTCATGCTCCTCGCGAGCTGTGCCACATTTCGAGCGAAGCCTCTCTATGGTTTGGAGCAAATCATCCCGCTCCTTGTGCAGCCGAGCAATCATCGCAGCATCTAGGCTCGCCCTCTTCTCTAGGGCCATGAGCTTCTCCTTAGCCCCTAGCCTCAAATCCCTTTCCTTCTCAATCTCACCCAAAAGGTTAAGGATCTACTGGTGGGTCTCGACGTCCCTCTGGAGTGGCTCATCCTGCTCCTACCTGATCCTAGTGGCTTCTTCTTCATCCTTCCATGACCTCGATGGTAGGGCCTCGAATGCATTCTCGGCCTCGTCAGCATCCCGATGGGCCTCGGCCACCCACGACTGAAGATTGGTCGCCTCCTCAGTGAAGGGAGTTAGCTTGGCCACCATCTGTTGGGTGGCAACAAGTTGAGCGATCACCTCCCCATGTAACCGTGCCTCCTCGATGAGTCAGTACCAAGTCTTTTTCTGTTGATGAAGGAACCAAGACTTTCCCCGGCTACGAGCCATGAGCGACTGTAGGAAGACGATGATCAGGATACAAAAAACTAAAAAAGGAAGATAAAGGCAAGAAGCAGGATGAAGCAATACCTGGCAGAGGGAACAATGATGTCATGCAATGCACCTGAGGCGTCGCTCAAGGCCTCAAGCACGGACATGATCCCTACATCAAGGCTCTCCAGCTCCATGCTCTCGGTGTCGTCATCAAGGGTGAAGAGCATCAACACCGGATCTTATGGATTCGTCCACTAGAGTAGGGTCTCACCCTGCGTGGGCGAGCCACTGCCCATCGCCGTAAGGGCCAGGGATGACTCCCCACTGGCTCCAAGCACCACCGACCCCTCTCGCCATTACATCCCCGATGGGACGCCCCTTCCAGCGACAGAAGGGATCAGCGATGCACACGACGACCTCTCTCCTAGCACCATGACTTCTGGGGACCCATCGGCCATGTCCCCTCTATCTGGCCCACACCAGGCACTATTGCTTAGGCCACCATTGGCACAGGTCGCGCTGATGCCTCATGCGCCGCTACAGTTGCACCCAACTATGACCCATCTATCACAGCCATCACCACCTCCATCAGCATCGGTAGGGTCACGACTAGCTACACCACGCCTGCCATGATCGGTGCCATGAGTGCAGTCCATAGACCCATCCATCACGCCATCGACAGTGGTATCATGGCCGTCTGCTCCGCAACCTCCGAAGGTGCCCCTTGAGCAAACACGGTCACACTAGCACTGCTCCCACCCAAAAAGGGCACGACACCAGCCAATGGCTACCACCTCAATTGGAGGGTGATGCTCTTCTTTGGTGCCAGCGCCAAAGGATTATGCTACTTGTCAACGCTGAAAGGGACAAAAAGCATAAGTCGCGATGAAATCCGACCAAAACAAAAAAAAAACACAGAGGAACCGATAGCTCACCTCAGTGCCATCGGGTGATAGATACGTTTGGGGGGTGAACTGCCTGACCCTCACTCTACCTTATTGGAATGAGGCCATTTTGAGCCTGCCCCCTGCTCTTGGATAGAGGGGCCCACTCCCCTTAGCTCTTGAGGCATGACGGCGGAGTCGCCCACCTCCGCTGGCACCTCAGGCCCAATGGCAGAGCCGCCCGCCTTTGTTGGCTCCTAGGGTAGGCCGATGGTATGTCCCACCTCTGTTGGCTCCCTAGATGTATCCTCCCCTCTATGGAACTGGAAGGGTCCTGACACCTACAAGGACGAACCGATACCTATCAGCGCATCCTTGTTCTCTAGGTTGTCTCACTCGATGTCATCGTCTACCTCATCGTTGTCACCATCGTCATTGTCATCATCACTATCGGTGTCCTTCCCCCATTCCCACGCCTGCAACTTCCATAGCTTCTTCCTCTTCTTGTCCTCCTTCTCCTTCCTCAGCCGCTCACCCTCGATGCGATTTGTTGTCCTCACAGCCAAATCCCTCGGTAGCGGTGCTGGATGATCCATGAGATTGAGGTCCCTTGGCTGGTCCTGTGCCTCTCAAAGTTAGTCTCATGGGGTCAGGAAATTGATTGAAGAAAAGGTTGGAGAAAGGGAGACTTACAAAGATGATGTAGCTAGACTCTATCCACATCGGAGGATGCCTTGACACTAGATAGATGAAGTCAAGGGTGACACCCACCTCATCCCACAGAGGCTCCATCGAATCCTTGATGCGTTGCGTGATCTCAGAGTTGGGGAGAGACCCCTCGACGAGCGTTGTTCCATCGAATGATGCCTCGAGCGCCATCGCATACGGTGGGAGCGCATGCATCATCAATGGCGCCACCCTCCTTACGTGGTAAGCCCTGATGACGCCTGACCCCTTTAGGCCATTCTCCTTCAAGATGTGGATGGTGGTGATGTGGTCTTGGATCTTCTTCTTGTCCTTCTCCAGGACGCCCCACTTCCTCCACTCCCTTAGGGCCTCTTCGATCAGGCGCCCGGTGAACTCCGGCAGTGGGGCGGCGGTGACGTTCTTGAGGTAGAACCACTGTGAGTGTCACCCCTTGTTGGACATTGACAGCCACATGGATGGATACTCGCCGACCCAATTATTCCAAAGTTGGATGCTGGCGCACCCTATCAGCATGTGCAACTCCTACCTACCGCTCTTCTCCCTCTTCTTCTGGAGGGTGACAGCGAAGAAGTGCATCCACAAGTTGAAGTGGGGGTTGATCCTAGGAATCCCTTGCACAGGGCGACTAATGCCACCATGTGCTAGATCCTATTGGGATTGAGATGCTGCAGCTCGATCTTGTAGTAGTGCAGCAGCCCCTGAAGAAATTTGTGGGTGGGGGTCACGAACCCATGCTCATGGAAGTGGGCGAACGACAAAAAATCCTCCTTGTTGGGCAGTAGCCACTCCTTAGCCGTGGTCCATGCGCAGAGAAGGCCATGATGGATAAGGCCCTCCATGCGCTGGAAGGTGATGTCAGAATGGCACCATGGATCCATTGGAGCTAGGGTGGATGGATGTAGGCTCAATAGCGATAGAGATGTGGAGGTAGGAAACCTAATTGATGACGGCGGTGGCATGGCTATGGAGGCAAGGATGCAATGAATGAAACACGGGGGGCTAACCCTTTGGTTTTATAGGGGCAACGGGCATGACAAAACCAACCATCTGCCTAGATCTCCGCGCTTGCCATGACCTGCCACCATGTCTCACCATGGGGCGTGCGCACGCAACCTTTGTCCATTCCCACAAAAACCTTGCTAGACATTTTGCCTTTCCGAACGGGCCATGACCCACCACGAGTAAGAGAGATATGGAGCTAAAGACGCCTCTATAGCTCGTCTGGGCCCAGGAGTTAGAAGGTTGGCCCACCGACGGGTTCGACAACCACTCTGGGCACCTTTAGAGTAAACAGAGGAAAAAGATGGGCTCGCTAGCGGCTAGTACCTAGGTGCAAGAGCACCGTGGGCATCCTGGCCCATGTTCGAGTCTCAGCCGGATTCGATCCATGGTTTTTCCTCAAAGAAAGGTAGAGAGCCCTTGGGACCGGTCGAACAGACCTGAGAACTATATGGATTGACCGCTCAAAATCTGGAGCAGGTCACCAGCTGACTGTAACACCCCGGTGTTACGATCTTATTTAGTGCTGCAATTTTGACCTAATGGGTTTTACCAAAACGAGTTTCCCAGGCTTTAGAAGTCTTAACTTAGGTTTTAAAGTATCACTCATGGCAAGTTATATCGCACTAGCTAGTTGAATAGTTCTGGGATGCAGTCAAAACTAAAAGTTATAACTTCCTAAATCAGAAATGATTGACAATGACGTGTTAGCATTTAAATTCTCGCTAAATCCTTACACGTTAGCTTTATATTATTGTATCGCTGGTTGTATCATCGTAAGTGTTTTGGTGTGGAATGGTTCGTAGAATGGTTGGACATAGCGGGGTTATCCCAAGAATGGCTCGAAACTCCCAGAACGCTCGAAGAGCTACGTTCGGTGCTCTGTCCGCGAACCGACACGCTGTACGACGAACTCATGTTGGCTTTCTCGTATCTTTTACCCTAGTTGCTCTTTGGTCGCGCTGGGTGTTTCCCTAGCTAGCTGGTGGCATGGACCTTGGATTAGCGAAGTTGGCCGAACCTTAACCTCGCTGTTTGGTGGCCTTGGCATCACTTTAAAAAGCGTGCACGGCACGGATTTCGCCCTTTTGGCCTTTGGGTCGTGGTCACCATGCGTCTCTGCACGCTTGGGCCGTGCCCGGCTGAGCGCTGGCCGTGTCGAGCCCACAATCGCCCTACACGTTGTCCCACCACCACGGCCGCTGCTATCTCCTCATGGAGGTTTGTGTGTGCGCCTGCCCGCGCTGTCCCGCTGTCCCCTCCACATTGCGCGCAATGAAGCTGTGTTGCCCGGGGTCAGCATGCGCGTCGCATCCGTGCCCTGCTCGGCTATGCTGCTAGCTGGTCGGCTGGCCACTCACGCCACACAACTCGGTCATTTGCGGGTGCACGTCATGGTCTAGCCCTGCACGCGAGCCACTCCTACTGTGCCAATCAGGTCGCCCCATCCTGTTGCGGACATGACCGGAGCATGGACTTAGCATTTTCATTTCCCCTCCTCTGCTTGCCATGGCCGACGGGGCCACCACCGTAGGCTGGCTGCTCGGGACCACCAGCGCCAAATTCACAGCAGCTCCGACTTCATCTTGATGTAGGTCGACTGGTCAACCCCTCCATCCCCTCAACCAACCACCACTGTACCCCAATTTGGAGGTTTTCGCCCCACCACGCCATTAAGGCCAAGCTCGGCCGCGATCACCGCAATAGCTCAAGTGTTCACCTTGAGTTAAATTTGTTGCACCGCTAGCCTCGCCTCTACCTCCGCTCCACCCTGCGTACCTCACTTGAACCTCTACTGCCTCCTAGCTTCCGCTGATGCGGCCGTGCTATCACGGTGCGCCGCCGCGCCATCTGGGCGCACGTGGTCAGCATCATTCGGGGAGTCTCCGACCGAGCCGTCACCCCAGCCAGGTTCGTGGTGAGTCACTGGAGCTCACCCGCCACCCCTACCACTCCTTTGATGCCTTGGCTCACCAGAACACCGCCGCCACCGTTGCAGATTACCATCATCGTGGGGGAGCTGTTCTAGTGCACCTCCAACTTCCCAACCGCCACCCATCCGTGCGCGAGGACCCGCAGGTGAGAGTCGACTCCCTAGATAAGCAGTAGGGTGTCCTAGTTGGCCGGCGTAGTCACCTGGTGTCGCTGGCTGCCGCACCGGTGGGCGAAGAGGCATCGGGGACCTCCCCGTTGCGAGGGCGAAGGTTTAGAAGGGTGTTCTTGCGAAGCCGTGGTCTGTAGGAATAGTACATAGGACTGTGGGTTGATTCTGTTGTTCATGGGGGCATTTTTGCTTAAATGCCAGGGCACACGCGGACATCCCTGTTGTCGCAGAACCGACCAATTTATAAGAGTACAAGTACAATGGCAGCCCGCAAGCGGTCGCACTGTCATACTTGAACCCATATAAACCCGGTAGTCCATCGAGTACCACGACGAGTCTCGATAAATGATTTACAACAACCAAGATCGTATAGGATTCAACATACATGCCACATATTACATAAAGTTCACAGATACATTTCATCATCAGAGTATGAATAAAAGTTATTACAAATCGATTTTGATAGAATAAAGCGGAAGCAATTAAGTTCAAAAATAAAGTTTCCAACATAGTTTGATACACTGCCAAGTAAGATCACGGTCCACAAAAGCAAGGATAGGGATTAATAAAGAAGCCTGCCCAAGGCTTACTCCTCATCCACGGTGGGATAGAAGCAACTCTTGCAATAACCATGATACACAGTGCCATCTGCAACAATGGGAAATAAAACCCTAAGTACGAGAAGGTACTCAGCTAGACTTATCCGTCATGAACCAGAAATAAAATGACTCCAAGGATTATGCAAGGCTGTATAAGTGGACGTAGCTTGACAATATTTTGCATAAAAGCATTTAACGTAGTTGGACCATTACGATGTCTTTATCAAGTTAATTATAACTATCCATTTCTAGATTAGCAACTATCCTATGCTAAGCATGTGGTATATCATTTAGAAGCATATAATAGTAACCATAGCAGGTATTGTAATTCCATATTCATCTGAACCATCATGTTTCATAACATAGTTACTACGATGTTGGGACTAGCCAAGTTTCTCACTATCCAGGAGAGATGGCGATTCGAATCGATTTCAACCAGCTGGGAATTTATTCCTAACACAAACCTAGGTCTACCAGCCACGATAGCCTTAGGTCACCTTTGGTACAACTTAGGTACACATTTTGCGGGTCCATACTGCGCCGCACAATCTAGAACACTAGATGCCAGGATGTTCAGGCCTAGCTTGCCCTTGGGCTCAGTCTGATCGTTCCCCAGAAGGAGCACACAACAGAATGGGTCCCGGCCTGAGTTGAATTACTCGGCTTCGCGGTCGGAACGAGTTATCTGGCCAGCTAAGTGAGAGGCATGCATTCAATCTTGTCAGAAGCGCCAACAATGGTATGGTCCTTAATCGACACAGACGGGGATAGATCCACACCCAAGACCTCCATGTCTTGTTGCTTCTCCATTGACTTCCCGTTCGGTCTCGATTTTCTTTTACCCCATGGTTCTGTTCCACGATAGCAAATATAGCCAACCGTGCTCCGGTATCCACCTATATCTCATAGGTGATAGGACATCACCTAACTTCTATCGGTCTAAGCATGGCTAAGCATATATTCGATCCTGGACCTATACCGGTTAAAGGTGTAATATCTGGACAAGGAATTTATATGCATCAAGTGGTTCCATTCAACTCTTATAACCTAATGCATCAATCATAAGTACTTAAGTAAACATTTGTAAATTACTAGGAGACTTAGAATGCTCCAGGGCTTGCCTCGTAGAAAGGAAGTAGGGCGGTGGTCAGGACACTCCGGAAGCTCTTCAGGGTTCTGCTCCACGCCTTCGGGAGCTGTGGCTTGCGGATTCTCCTGCGGGTCCCCTTCCTCTGCTTCTTCGAATTCCAGCAACATTATCTCTTCCTCCGGTCCTAGATGCATGAATATGGCATAAGCATTACGAATGCATATATGTTAACAAGGGCATAATGTTTATTGAGTAGGTGCATATCTCTTCTCGATTATTTAATTATCTACTTCCACAATGCATCGATTATACCACAAAACAGTAGCTACTTGTTTCACTCATAACTAGAGTTCTACTAATCCAAATACAGTGATCCTTGACTTTCTAGAAAGCTTATCAAATTCTCTACAACTTTGTTATTAACCATTTTTACATTACACATCATCCCTATCATGCAACTTATCAAACTACAGAATCTGTCCAGAATCTTTTTAATTTTGCATTTTAAAGCAACGATACATCTACTTCATGTAATCACTCAAAATTTGGCAACATAAAGTCTACCAACAGTTTAAGCATACCAAATACTTTTAAGATAATATAATGGTGAAGCCCAAACTATTTATTTAAATGTCTTTATTATTTTATTTAGATATCTAGGTTAAATAATAAACATATACCAGATGTACTTCATAAATTCTCAAACATTTATAGTGCCTTAATAATGCTATCAAAGGACTACTGTAAAAGTTTCATGCCATTTTGCCAAGTAGAACATCCTATACAAAAATGGCAAGGCAGCAAGGCTTGAAATAGCATAAATGGAAAACCCTATTGAAAAGTGTCAAGCAATAGATTTCCTATTTTTCTTAGCATACTTATGGTACTAGGATCACCCCCAACAAATTTCAGGAATAAAGGATTCACAATTAATTTATAAAAATTCATACAAGGATTCACTATTTATAAAAGAAAAATCTATAACTCCAAATCTACACGTGCACTGATCCTCAAATTTTTACCAGAGTTCATACATGACAAGAATAGCTTACCACAAAAATTTCATAATTTTTGGAGCACAAAAACTCTAGATATAAAATAAACAAATTTGCATGCATTCAAAAACACATTTCAAATGTCTATTTAAATCTCCCAAAATTTCTACTGTAAATGTCAAGAACATATTTTTCCTAAATACTAGACTTCCTAAGGAACACTAACAAATTTATTTCATAATATTTGAAGCTACCAAACTGAAGATATAAAATCACAAAAGAATTCAAAAACTAGAATCAAATGAACTATCCCACACTCTAACTGTCGCTGACCGGTGGGACCCGCTGGTCAGGGGACCCCACGCGTCAGTGACTCGAAACAGGGCAGCGGCGCTGCACAGTGCTGGCACGGCCAGAGCTCATCGACGGTGAACTCACCGGCGGTGACGTCTTCATGGTATGATCTACTCGTCGAGGCGCATCGTTTGCACTACTTGCCCGGCCCTATCATCGACGCAAGTGACGACGGCGGCGGCCATGGCAGAGCGGTGGCGCTAGACGATGGTGAGGCACCGGTGGAGGCTATGGCAACTCGATCGAATGCTATGCCGAGCATCTACAGGCTACGGCAAACCAAGTGCATCAACTAGCGTGGCGAGAGGTGGACGGTGGCGACGTGACCACGACGACGGGGCTCACGGTGATGCTCCAGCGAGCTCGCGCGCGTTGCAGTGGCTTACCAAGCTAGAACAGCGATAATGGGGAGACGCAGGGAGTTGCTAGGAAGATGGTGGTGCTGCTAGGGTGATGAATGGGCGGCTCAGCGAGGCTTGGTGCGGCTATGGCGACAGCAGAGGCGCGGGCCAAGCTCGGCTGTCGCTACAACGAGGACGGAGGAGCCGGGAAAGGAAAATGGAGCGCGGGATGGAGCGGGCGAGCGCAGGCGACTTAAACGCGCTCTCTGGCCAGGCTCTACCACGCTAGGCAGGGCACCGGCGACGCGCGGCCAACCTCGCATCCATGCGGCGGCCAAGGTCTGAACCGGTCGGCCACTGAAGCTCTCCATTTAGTTCGTCAGTTAAGCCAAAACCGAGCCTAATGACGTGATTTCGAGTTGAATTTGCCATCGATATAGGGTGATTCAGTGAATGATTTTTAAACAAAAATTGTAGCCCTAAGTACCATCTCCAATTGTTGTTAAAGGATCATGCTCCAACACTCAACCAAACTCGAGTTATTTCATTCCAAAGTCAGGCTGTCAGACTATCAGTGAACAAGACTTAGAAAATTTTTGTTAAGTGTTGAAATCTTGATTCTTCTGATTTTTGTGGGACCAATTCAAGCATGTTAGAAGCTAAATCAGTCAATGACCCAAAAATAAAAGTTGTTCCTTTTGTCAAATACTACAACTTTGCTTTAGTGATCTCCTCCATGCAAGGTCTCTAACACCTAGTTCAAACTTGGTCAAACAAGCTACATTCAAAAGATGGTACATACTTAAACTATGACATAATGACCTAATTAGCCCTAGCCATAAATACCAAAGTTGTTCATGATGATATTCTAAACATGTGTAAGCTATTTGCAAGGTCACACAATCATCTACATGTTTACACTCATGATCATATGCACATACACATGGAAACATGAAATAATAAGTATGTTGCATATGTTTCAATCAAAGGTTTCAAGTGTCAAAGCTTATATATGAATGCTTTATGATCATGCTCATGCTATGCAAGTCAAGTTATGCAAGGCTAACACCCGAGGTGTTACAGCCTCTCCCCCTTATAAAAATCTCGTCCCAAGATTTACAAGACCTACCATTCTTGGAAAAAGGCGGGATAAACTTCTCGTAGATAATCTTCTCTTTCCCACATAGCATCTTGTTCACTATGATTGTTCCACACCACCTTATAGAACTTAATAATCTTACTCCTTGTCACTCTCTCCATCTCCTCTAATACTTGAATTGGCTTTTCTTCATGGGTCAAATCCGATTGAAGCTGCACGTTGGTGGGTGCAATAGCATCTTCAGGTACTCAAAGATATTTCTTCAACTGAGAAACATGGAATACATCAAATATTGCACTCATCTCTGGTGGAAGTTGTAACTTATATGCAACATTTCCTTTTTGTTCCAAAATTTTGTATGGCCCTACATATCTTGGTGAAAGCTTCTTTTTTATCCCAAATCTTTTCACACCTTTCATGGGTGATACTTTCAAGTATACATAGTCACCCACTTCAAAAGTCAGTGGTCTTCTTCTTCTATCAGCATAACTCTTCTGTCTTGATTGAGTTGCCTTCATATGTTGTTGGATGATACGTACTTGCTCTTCGGCTTCATTAACAAAATCAATACCAAAGTATCTCCTTTCACCAGGCTCAATCCAGTTCAATGGAGTTCTACATTTCCTGCCATACAAGGCTTCAAATGGAGCCATTTTGATACTTGCTTGATAACTGTTGTTATAGGAGAACTCAGCTAAAGGTAACCATTTCTCCCATGAACCTTTTGAAGATATAACACAAGCTCTAAGTAAATCTTCTAGGATTTGGTTCACTCGCTCTGTCTGTCCTGAAGTTTGTGGATGATAAGTTGAACTTCTGATTAGCTTGGTTCCCAAAGCCTGGTGTAAGTGCTCCCAGAAATGAGCTATGAACTGTGGTCCTCAATCTGAGATTATAGTCCTGGGTACTCCATGCAGTCTCATGATTTGGGAAACATATATCTCAGCGTATTTTCCAACTATATACCGTGTGTTCATGGGTATAAAGTGTGCTGCCTTGGTGAGACGATCAATAATAACCCATATTGAATCGTGACCTTGTGGCGTCATTGGAAGACCTGTGATAAAGTCCATGCTGATTTCCTCCCATTTCCATCCTGGAATAGGCAATGGCTGAAGTAGTCCGACAGATTTTATATGGACAGCTTTTACTCTACTGCAGTTATCACACCTAGCAACATAGGCTGCGATCTCTTTCTTCATCTTAGTCCACCAAAAACAGGTTTTCAAATCTTGATACACCTTACTACTACCCGGATGGATAGACAATCTGGATGAGTGAGCTTCATCTAAAATTTGATTCCTTAGCTCATGGTCTTTTGGTACCACAAGTCAGTCCTCAAACCATAATACACCTCTTTCGTCTAATCTAAAATGTTTGGTTTCTTGCTCTTGCATTTTTCTCTTGATGTGACTTATTCCTACATCGGTCTGCTGTAGCTCTATGATTTTGCTCTCAAGTGAACAACTAATCGTGATATTGTGTAGTACAGCAGGATGTAACAAGTTGAATCCATCTTCCAATAATGCTTCCACAGTGTTGCAATAAGACTTCCGACTGAGTGCATCGGCTACTACATTAGCTTTACCCGGATGGTAATGCACTTCTAAATTGTAGTCCTTAATCAATTCCAACCATCTTCGTTGTCTCATGTTTAGCTCTGGTTGGGTAAAGATATACTTGAGACTTTTGTGGTCAGTATATATATGACATACATTGCCCAACAAATAATGTCTCCATATCTTTAATGCGTGAACAACTACTGCTAGTTCTAAATCATGTGTAGGGTAGTTGACTTCATGTTTCCTCAATTGCCAAGAAGCATATGCAATAACCCTTCCTTCTTACATAAGCACACATCCCAAACCTATTCCCGATGCATCACAAAATACATCAAAAGGCTTTTCAATGTCTGGTTGTGCTAGCACAGGTGCCGTAGTCAACAAAGTTCTAATGGTGTGAAAAGCTGCTTCACATTCTGGTGTCCAATTGTACTTCTCATCTTTCTGAAGTAGTCTAGTCATAGGCTTAGCTATCTTTGAGAAATCTGGAATAAAATGACAATAATATCCTGCTAACCCTAGAAAACTCCAAACTTCATGAATCGAAGTTGGGGCTTTCCAATCCATGACCTCTTGTACTTTTGATGGGTCTACAGAGATTCCATCTCTTGATAAGATGTGACCTAAGAAAGGTACTTTGCTCAACCAAAATTCACATTTGTTGAACTTCGCATATAGCTTATGCTCCCTCAATCTGGATAAAACAATCCTTAGATGTTCTTCATGATCTATCTCATTTTCTGAATAAATCAATATATCATCGATAAACACGACCACGAACTTGTCAAGTTCGGGCATGAATACCGAGTTCATCAGGTACATGAAGTAGGCTAGAGCATTTGTTAGTCTGAAAGACATAACCAAATACTCGTATAAGTCGTACCTAGTAGAGAAAGCAGTTTTAGGTATATCCTCTAGTCTGATCTTTATCTGATGGTAGCCTGATCTCAAGTCAATTTTGGAGAATACCTTTACCTTCGCTAGATGATCGAACAAGATGTCGATGCGGGGCAATGGATATTTGTTCTTGATGGTCATAGCATTGAGTGGTCTGTAATCTACACACATTTTCAATGACTTGTCCTTCTTTTTTACAAACAAAGCTGGACATCCCCACGGAGATGAGCTAGGTTGGATAAGACCCTTGTCCAATAGATCTTGCAATTGAACCTTAAGTTCTGCTAACTCATTGGGTGGCATTCTATAGGGCCTTCTTGATATGGGTGCCATACCTGGCACTAACTCAATCTTAAATTCCACCTCCCTATCAGGTGGTAAGCCTGGTAATTCCTCTGGAAATACATCTGAAAACTCATAAACCACTAGGATATCACAAAGTGTGGTGGTTTGGATAGCACAAGCTAAATGTTGGAGTTCAAAATTGCGGGAGAGTGGTACTAGAAAAGCATTCCCTCCTGTGGGTTCTCTCAACATAATAGTACGGGTGCTAGTGTCAATAAGAACACCATGATCCTTCATCCAATTCATGCCTAAGATTACACTTATCAATAACCCAGGCAATATTATCAAATCTGTTGTGTACTCCCTCCCTTGTATAGAGATGAGTACATTTTTTACTATCTTTTTGGTAGTAACAGTTCCCCCTACTGAACTTATGTTATAACCCCCTTTGCTTACTTTAATTATTTCTTGATCATGTCTAGATGCAAATGCTTGACTCATAAATGAATGAGAAGCTCCCGAATCAAATAAAACAACAGCGGGATGCTTGTTGACGAGAAACATACTAGCCGTGACAACTTCTCCAGCGGGCACTTCTTCCACAGCAGTATAATGCACGTGTCCCTGATGTGCCCTAGCATTTGCCTGCCTCTAATTGTTCTAATTCTGGTTGCCATTCTTCTTGGGGTGGGGGCATTCCTTGGACTAATGACCAGTTGGTTGCAGTTGAAACATGGTTGATTACTTCTGAATTCGGTGGAGCTGTCCTGACTGCCATTTCCTTTTGGTAAGGCAATAGTGAATGCCTTACGGAATGGTTTCTGTGGCCTATTATTCTGAGCTTTAGGTGGTGGAGGCCTAAACTTGGGTGCAGGTGGACGGAATTGTGGCCTAGCTATGATAGGCGCTTTTGACTGGAAAGATCCAGATGCACCGGCCTCGTATGCCCTCTTGCGACCCTTAGCAACTGCATGCATGTTGTTGTGGTTTTCTTGGGTCAAGGCATCACTAATAAACTCATTGTACATGGCACACCTAGAATTTGCCATAGTCTTCATCAGTTTAGTACCCAGACCTTGCTTGAAACTCTCTATCTTTTTCTCCTCGGTATCCACAAAACCTGGAGCATATCTTGACAGGTTGTTGAATGCGTGCATATATTATGTGAGAGTCTTTGTTCCTTGAGTGAGCCTCATAAATTCGGCGACTTTTATGTGCATTAGGCCCGGGGGAATATGATGTCCCCTAAAAGCCAGCTTGAACTGTTCCTAGGTCACTCACGCATTAGCAGGCAAAGACGACAGGAAATGTGTCCACCAGATCCCTGCTGGTCCTTGCAATTGATGAGAAGCATACTCAGCTTTCAGATGCTCTGTGACCCTTAGCAGACGAAATTTCTGCTCAATGGTATTTAGCCATTCGTCAGCCTGCAGTGGTTCCTCAGCCACCTTGAAGATTGGAGGCTTCATATCTAGAAACTCCTCGAATGTACTGTGCTGATTTGGCTCAGCCCCTGGTTGATGTGGGTGGCCACGAGCGGTGTTTTGCACGATGAGGCACAAAGCTTCCTCCATTGTCCTTTGGCTCCCTAGGAACTAGGTAAAGAACTCCTGAGCAGACGGCAGCGGTGGGGGTGGCAAGTCATCATGGTTGCCATCCTGGCTGCCACCAGCTCCAGCATGGGTGCGTGTCATCTACGAAGTTGCAACAATAAGCGATTATTGGTTGATGCCAAGAGATTGCAGATGAATCATAATCATGCCAAACTGAAATTACTAGAGAAAATTCTCAAAATCACAATAAAAACAGAGGCATAACAATTCATTCTCGTAACATAACAATCCCCAATTTGACCACTTATCGCGCTCATAACGCATGCAAATTTAAATCGTGATTACCAACAAAGGTCTGGAATCATATTGATGTTCAACCAAACGTGCGATAGTCGTGCAATTAACGATATTACATGATAGTCAGATTACTAATGCCAAATTTGAACTACAGGTCCATTACATGAATAAAGGTGATACATTAGCCCTTCCACTAAGTACTAAGCGATCTAATCCTCATCATGATCACTATCGAGGTTAGACGTAGGATCATCTCCTCCCTCAAGCTCTACTTCTTCTTCAGGCTCCACTTCTTCTTCATCCTTGTCCTCTTCTAGATCCATCTCTACGGCTCTAGGCAGAACATAAGGGTGAAGCTGGTTATTTAGCAGATGAACCTCCTCATGTAGGTTGTCGTTGTATTCTTCCGCATTGGCCAGCTGCTGCTCCAGCTCAAACTATCAAGCTCTCAGAACATCTTCTCTGGACTAGGCTGCATTCCTCTAGTGAGTTAACTGAGCCATCTCTACATTGAGCCTCTCAATCTCGACATCATGCTCCCTCTAAAGCTAACGTCGGTCCTCACGGGCATGACCAAGAGCACCAGACACACGTCTGAGGCTACCTTCTACTCCATCTAACACCTTCATCACTGCGAACATGGCGCTCATGGCAGAATTATCACTGTTCTGCCCTTCTGCTGCACCAATCTCCAAAGATCTTCCTCTTGCCTGCTGCCATGAGTCAGTGGAGGGGTTGCCCCTTGGAAAGACTCCAACCAAAGCGGCTGCCAGCTCCTAAGGAAAATGATCCATGATATCCCTTAGTATCCCAAAGGCTACCCTGCCAGCTGCTTCTTTAGTAGTCCTGCCAGTTGACTCATAACACCAACCTGTCCACTTAGAACCATCACCTTGGGGATGAACAACGGCCTCCACAGTAACTAAGAGACCTTCCCCTAACTGCTCATTCGCCCAGAAGTAGCGGGGTTCCATTCCAACAGGATAGCCTACATAGCTGAGCACTCTCCACAAGAGTGTAGGCATCCCAAACTCTCCAAGAAACATGTGACGTTGACGGGTACGTGGAGCAAGCTGATGGCTGGGAGCTCTGCCTCCGGTGGACTTGCGAGCGATCTGCTTTGTGCGTGCCATCTGCACCATTAACATGTACCACTTGGTGAGACAATACCATAATGGATAAGAGTTACATAACCGAGTAAGAATTTTTATAAGGGGAGGAACAATGTAATTATGTGAATGGTAATTATCATGATGCATGCTCGTTCCGTACGTCCTCACAAACTTAGGAAAAAAATTGTTTCTAATGGTAGACATGGTGGCATACATTCGTTCTCCTATCTATAGCGTAACTAGTCGAGCTACACATTTCGTTGTCAGTGTACCTGCATAAAATTCCATTTCAGCCCTAAACCCATAATGAAATATGCAGAATGTAATTGTAAATACTTCCATATATGTATACCCACACATATACTTCCGTATCAATCTACCCGACAATAATTTAAACCCACAATTAAATACGTACCATATACACATGCAAGCATGCATACATAGCCGTACCAAAGCTAACTCTTCCTGACCGCATGCTCACATCTTACCTTGACGTAGAGGCATTTGATCCATACATTACCACTCAAGTGAATGGCATCCATACTATAGCACGCCGTATGGACGACAAAGTAAAAACCCCCATGTTAGTACTTAAATAGCCACCTAATAGTCCTTAATTTGGGCATAAGGAAAGTGATCATTGGCACACTTTAGATTTCAAATACCTATTATATAACTATTAGCTGCTAGAGAAGGGTTTTTGGAAAACAAAAACTTTTGTTTTAAATACACATATGACAATTAATGTTGAACCTTGCTCTGATGCCAGCTGTCGCAGAACCGGCCAATTTATAAGAGTACAAGTACAATGGTAGCCTACAAGCGGTCGCACTGTCATACTTGAACCTATATAAACCCGGTAGTCCGTCGAGTACCATGACGGGTCTCGATAAACGATTTACAACAACCAAGATCGTATAGGATTCAACATACATGACACATATTACATAAATTTCACAGATACATTTCATCATCAGAGTATGAATAAAAGTAATTACAAACTGAGTTTGATAGAATAAAGCGGAAGCAATTAAGTTCAAAAATAAAGTTTCCAACATAGTTTGATATAGTGCCAAGTAAGATCATGGTCCACAAAAGCAAGGATAGGGATTAATAAAGAAGCCTGCCCAAGGCTTACTCCTCATCCACGGCGGGATAGAAGCAACTCTTGCAATAACCATGATACACAGTGCCATCTGCAACAATGGGAAATAAAACCCTGAGTACGAGAAGGTACTCAACTAGACTTATCCATCATGAACCAGAAATAAAATGACTCCAAGGATTATGCAAGGCTGTATAAGTGAACGTAGCTTGACAACATTTTGCATAAAAGCATTTAACGTAGTTGGACCATTATGATGCCTTTATCAAGTTAATTATAACTATCCATTTCTAGATTAGCAACTATCCTGTGCCAAGCATGTGGTATATCATTTAGAAGCATACAATAGTAACCATAGCAGGTATTGTAATTCCATATTCATCCGAACCATCATGTTTCATAACACAGTTACTACGATGTTGGGACTAGCTAAGTTTCTCACTATTCAGGAGAGATGGCGATTTGAATCGATTTCAACCAGCTGGGAATTTATTCCTAACACAAACCCAGGTCTACCAGCCACGATAGCCTTAGGTCACCTTTGGTACAACTCAGGTCATAGTTTTTAAGGCGTCGCTATACCGACGCCATATCGTCGCCATATCGCCGTGGTGTTTTTCTGGCTCTCGCCACGGCGACGCCACGGCTCCGGCGTGTATGGCGTCCGCCATAGCGCCGTGGCGTCCCTGTGGCGCCGATTTGGCGTCCTGTGGCGCCTTTGTGCGCTGTGGCGAGCGCAATAAACGGTGAGGGTGAGGGTGAGGCCGTGACCGTGACCGTGAGGGTACCTGTATAGGCTGAGTGTGATTGGAGCTCTCCGGACCGAGCCCGAGACGCAACCGCAAGCAGACCTCCGAGCCGCCGCCGCCGTTGGCCGCCGGGACGGTCGCCCTCCGCCCGCCCCCGCCTGGAAATCCGTCCGCTTCGTCCTCCGTCGTCCTCCCCCACCCTCCGTTGGCCTCCCCCGCCCTCCGTCGGCCTCGCCCGAGCCCAAGCCGGCCGCCCCCGCCTGGATCTCCCGAGCCGCCGGCCCTCAAGCTTCAGCGCCCGCCAGGTACTCTCTCTCTCTCGTCTCTACTCTGTTCTGCCAGGTATTGAGGGGGAAGGGGCACCGGGGCTCCACCGAGGGGGAGGGGATGCCTGGGGACCGCTACGCCGGGGGGCGGGGAGGTGAGCCAAGCGAGCGCGCAGGGGGGCGGGGGGGCGGAAGAGCAGAGGAGCGCGAGCGGACCGGGCGGGCGTGGGCGATGATGAGACGCCGCTGCAGGCTTAGCAGAGGAGCGCAAGCAGAGGAGCGCGCAGTGAAGTAGTGAAGGTCTTGATTTTATTGGTCAACTCAAGAATGCATGCTTCCTTCTTCTTTTTTTGCAGAACATGGCTACTCAAGGGACCGGAAGCGCGGAGGCCTCGGATGCCGCATCAAATATTGATCCAAAGACTGATCCAAAGCGAAAGCCGGCAAAGTCAAATGATCCTAGGTGGAAATATGGATTTTGGCCAACCATTGGCAATAGAGATGTTGTGCAGTGTTGCTTATGTGATAGAAGAATAACCGGAGGAATTACAAGGCTCAAGGAGCATCTTGTGGGTGGTTATGGAGATGTTCAGAAATGTGTCAAAACCACAGCAACTATTGCACGAGAGATGCAAGATGCTATGAAGAAGAAGAAGAGACCACTCGTCCTTGATGATGAAGAAGGAGAGCAACAAGGGGAAGATCATGATGTGATTGTTTTGACAGAGGAGTCCCAAGATGTTGCTACAAGCATTGTGCATCCTAGTTCAGGGACAGCTGCAAAAGGAAACAATCCACATTGAAGTTCAGTGCTCCAAAATAGCCCAGCACCAAGTCAGTTGGTTCAATGCTTCGGAGAACTCCAACAGAGGTTGTGGAAGAAAGACACTCGAAGGGTCCTTCTCAAATCAGTATTCAAGCTAGCATGAGGACAAAGGAAGAAAGAGAAGCTGTCAACTTAGAGTGGGCCAGGTTCTTTTATGAGTGTGGCATACCATTCAATGCCGTAAATTCTAGACAGTTTGAGATTGCTATAGAGGCCACTGCACAGTACGGTTCTAGGTATAAGCCTCCTACCTACCATGAGCTTAGGGAGCCATTGCTCCAAAAGGTTGTTAAGGAGACAGATGATTTGAGGAAGAAACATGAGGATGCATGGAAACAATATGGCTGCACATTGATGTCAGATGGATGGACGGATAGGAGGGGGCATCATTTGATCAACTTTCTAGTCAATAGTCCAGAGGGGACTTTCTTCTTGGAGTCAGTTGATGCATCAAGTGAAGTTCATGATCAGGTGATGTTAGCTGATTTGTTAGAGAAGAAAATCATGGACATTGGAGTAGATAAAGTTGTGCAAGTTGTCACTGATAATGGAGCTAACTATAAAGCAGCGGGCAAGCTTCTTATGGAGAGGTTTCCTACACTTTATTGGACTCCTTGTGCTGCACACTGCTTAGACCTTATGTTGGAAGACGTAGGGAAGTTGAAGGAATTTAAGAAGCCTATCTCACGTGCCCGACATGTCACTACTTTCATCTATAGACATGGAAGACTTCTTAGTGCAATGAGGGAGAAGACAAATGGGAGGGATCTTGTGAGACCCGTAGCCACTCGGTTTGCTACCACATTCCTCACCTTGCAGAGTTTGTACAAGCACAAAGATGCATTAAGATTTCTGTTTACCACCGAGGATTGGACTGGTTGCAAACTAGCAAAGACAGAGGCCGGAAAAAAGTGTATGATATTGTGCTTTCTAGGGAGTTTTGGAACTCCGTTGAGGATTGCCTTAGAGCTTCTCTACCACTTATCATTGTGTTGAGGGTGGTTGATGGTGATGAGAGGCCTGCCATGGCAGAGGTTGCTGCTCTCATGAATCATGCAAAAGAGAAGATCAAGGCTAGCTTCTCTACTGAAAACAAGAGAAGCTTGCTCAACAAGATCATACAAATTATTGAGAGCCGTTGGGATAGGCAAATGGATACACCACTCTATGGCACTACCCTCTTTTTGAACCCAGGAAAATTCTATACCATCCAAACGGAGAATGATGAATATGTTGGTCATCTAAGGGGTTGTTTCAATGATGTGCTTGCACGAATGGTGGAAGATGAGAGCATTCAAAACAAAATTGATCAACAATCCATGCTCTATGAAGATCAACGTGGAGATATCTTCAAGAATTGTATGGCCCTCCAAACCATGAAGTCAAAGAACCCTCGTAAGTGATTTAAAAATTTAATTGCTGCATGTTATTTAAGGCTTAAATCCTAATATATGAATGTGTATTGTTAATTTAGTTGATTGGTGGCGTACGTATGGTGGCCGATCCATTGACCTACAAAGATTTGCAAAGCGTATTGTTAGTCTTTGTGCTTCATCATCCGGTTGTGAGCGTAATTGGAGCACTTTTGAATTTGTAAGTAAAGTACTAAGTTCCATAATTCAATTGAATGAAACCGGTTAAAGCATATTTTATTAACTTTGCTTGCTTTATGATCAATTGTAGATTCATACTAAGAAGAGAAACCGGCTGGAGCATAAAAGATTGAATGATTTGGTTTATGTTTCCTATAATCGGAAAATGACTAGTAGGTTCCGAAAGCGCCGCGAGGAAGCGGGTAAAAGCTATGACCCTTTGGTTATAGAAGATTTTGATTGGAACAATGAATGGGTAGACCCAATGGCCCAACCTGAAGGTGCTCGTGGTTCGGACCTCACATGGGATCAAGTTGATGAAGCCATTGGTGCATCACGTGAGCTTCGAGGTCGTAATCTTCCTAGGACCTACGCTCGTCGTGCAAGGCATATATCAAGAGTGGTTGAAGAAGATGAGGAAGAGGGAGAGGAAGAAGAGATCATCTTGGATGATGATGATATAGATGATTTTGGTGAACAACCAATGGATGCTACTGAAGATGGTGGAGAGAACGTGGATGCTTCTAACGATCTCGATGAGTTTGCATTGGACGACTTTTGAGAGATGAGAGATTTGGAAGTTTGAGAGATGAGAGAGTTCTATGTCTTTTGTGCTACATTTACATTGCTATTTTGATTTGCTAATATTGTAGACTATACCTTTTAAGTTACATTTGCATTACCATTTGTCAATATAATTTCCTAATATCCTAGACAATAATGTATGTATTCGCCACGCTGATGTGTGTATGGCGTCGCCACGCCGCGCGCCATAGACGCTGTAAAGGTGTGAAGGTGGTGGGTCGCCGCGCCTCGCCACGCCGCCGTAAAAACTATGACTCAGGTACACATTTTGTGGGTCCGTACTGCGCCGCACAATTTGGAACACCAGATGCCAGGACGTTCAGGCCTAGCCTGCCCTTGGGCTCAGTCTAATCATTCCCCAGAAGGAGCACACAACAGAATGGGTCCTGGCCTGAGTTGAATTACTCGGCTTCGCGGTCGGAACGAGTTATCCGGCTAGCTAAGTGAGAGGCATGCGTTCAATCTTGTCAGAAGCGCCAACAACGGTACGGTCCTTAATCGACACAGATGGGGGATAGATCCACACCCAAGACCTCCATGTCTTGTTGCTTCTCCATCGACTTCCTGTCCGGTCTCGATTTTCTTTTACCCCATGGTTCTGTTCCACGATAGCAAATATAGCCAACCATGCTCCGGTATCCACCTATATCTCGTAGGTGATAGGACATCACCTGACTTCTACCGGTCTAAGCATGGCTAAGCATATATTTGATCCTGGACTTATATCGGTTAAAGGTGTAATATCTGGACAAGGAATTTATATGCATCAAGTGGTTCCATTCAACTCTTATAACCTAATGCATCAATCATAAGTACTTAAGTAAACATTTGTAAATTACTAGGAGACTTAGAATGCTCTGGGGCTTGCCTCACAGAAAGGAAGTAGGGCGGTGGTCAGGACACTCCAAAAGCTCTTCAGGGTTCTGCTCCACGCCTTCGGGAGTTGCGGCTTATGGATTCTCCTGCGGGTCCCCTTCCTCTACTTCTTCAAATTCCAGCAACATTATCTCTTCCTCCGATCCTAGATGCATGAATATGGCATAATCATTACGAATGCATATATGTTAACAAGGGCATCATGTTTATTGAGTAGGTGCATATCTCTTCTCTATTATTTAATTATCTACTTCCACAATGCATCGATTATATCATAAAATAGTAGCTACTTGTGTCACTCATAACTGGAGTTCTACTAATCCAAATATAGTGATCCTGGACTTTCTGGAAATCTTATCAAATTCTCTACAACTTTGTTATTAACCATTTTTACAGTACACATCATCCCTATCATGCAACTTATCAAACTACAGAATCTGTCCGGAATCTTTTTAATTTTGCATTTTAAAGCAACGATACTTCTACTTCATGTAAGCACTCAAAATTTGGCAACATAAAGTCTACCAACAGTTTAAGCATACCAAATACTTTTAAGATAATATAATGGTGAAGCCCAAACTATTTATTTAAATGTCTTTATTATTTTATTTAGATATCTAGGTTAAATAATAAACATATACCAGATATACTTCATAAATTCTCAAAAATTTACAGTGCCTTACTAATGCTATCAAAGGACTACTATAAAAGTTTCATGCCATTTTGCCAAGTAGAACATCCTATACAAAAATGGCAAGACAGCAAGGCTTGAAATAGCATAAATGGAAAACCCTATTGAAAAGTGTCAAGCAACAGATTTCCTATTTTTCTTAGCATACTTATGGTACTAGGATCACCCCCAACAAATTTCAGGAATAAAAAATTCACAATTAATTTATAAAAATTTATACAAGGATTCACTATTTATAAAAGAAAAATCTATAACTATAAATCTACACATGCACTGATCCTCAAATTTTTACCAGAGTTCATACATGACAAGAATAGCTTACCATAAAAAATTCATAATTTTTTGGAGAACAGGAACTCTAGATATAAAATAAACAAATTTGCATGCATTCAAAAACACATTTCAAATCTCTATTTAAATCTCCCAAAATTTCTACTGTAAATGTCAAGAACATATTTTTTCTAAATACTACACTTCCTAAGGAACACTAATAAATTTATTTCACAATTTTTGAAGCTACCAAACTGAAGATATAAAATCACAAAAGAATTCAAAAACTGGAATCAAATGAACTATCCCACACTCTAACTGTCGCTGACCGGTGGGACCCGCTGGTCAGGGGACCCCACGCGTCAGTGACTCGAAACAGGAAAGCGGCGCTGCACAGTGCTGGCATGGCCAGAGCTCGTCGACGGTGAACTCACCGGCGGTGACGTCTTCATGGTATGATCTACTCGTCGAGGCGCATCGTTTGCACTACTTGCCCGGCCCTATCATCGACGCTAGTGACGACGGCGGTGGCCATGGCGGAGCGGTGGCGCTGGACGACGGCGAGGCACTGGTGGAGGCTACGGCAACTCGATCGAATGCTACGCCGAGCATCTACGGGCTACGGCGAACCTAGCGCATCAACTAGCGTGGCGAGAGGTGGACGATGGTGACGTGACCACGATGATGGGGCTCGCGGTGATGCTCCGGCGAGCTCGCGCACGTTGCGGTGGCTTACCAAGCTGGAACAGCGGTAATGGGGAGACACAGGGAGTTGCTAGGAAGACGGTGGTGCTGCCGTGGTGACGAATGGGCGGCTCAGCGAGGCTTGGCGCGGTAATGGCGATAGCAGAGGTGTGGGCCGAGCTCAGCTGTCGCTACAGTGAGGAAAGAGGAGCTAGGAAAGGAAAATGGAGCGCTGGATGGAGCGGGCGGGCGCAGGCGACTTAAACGTGCTCTCTGGCCAGGCTCTGCCACGCTTGGTAGGGCGCCGGTGACATGCGGCCAACCTTGCGTCCACGCGGCGGCCAAGGTCTGAACCGGTCGGCCACTGAAGCTCCCCATTCAGTTCATCAGTTAAACCAAAACTGAGCCTGACGACGTGATTTCGAGTTGAATTTGCCGTCGATATAGGGTGATTCAGTGAATGATTTTTAAACAAAAATTGTAGCCCTAAGTACCATCTCCAATTGTTATTAAAGGATCATGCTCCAACACTCAACCAAACTCGAGTTATTTCATTCCAAAGTCAGGCTGTCAGACTGTCAGTGAACAAGACTTAGAAAATTTTTGTTAAGTGTTGAAATCTTGATTCTTCTGATTTTTGTGGGACCAATTCAAGCATGTTAGAAGCTAAATCAGTCAATGACCCAAAAATAAAAGTTGTTCCTTATGTCAAATACTACAACTTTGCTTTAGTGATCTCCTCCATACAAGGTCTCTAACACCTAGTTCAAACTTGGTCAAACAAGCTACATTCAAAAGATGGTACATACTTAAACTATGACATAATGACCTAATTAGCCCTAGCCATAAATACCAAAGTTGTTCATGATGATATTCTAAACATGTGTAAGCTATTTGAAAGGTCACACAATCATCTACATGTTTACACTCATGATCATATGCACATACACATGGAAACATGAAATAATAAGAATGTTGCATATGTTTCAATCAAATGTTTCAAGTGTCAAAGCTTATATATAAATGCTTTATGATCATGCTCATGCTATGCAAGTCAAGTTATGCAAGGCTAACACCCGAAGTGTTACACCCGCATGCGCTGTTTCCGTGTGTGGGCTGCGCCGTGGGTGGGCCGCCTGCTGCTGGGCCGTCGTGCCCGCCTGGGCCATCATGCGCCGTCCGCCTGGGCTGCGGCTGACTGCGCGTGCCGTTCGCCTGCGCTGGGCTGGCCTACCACGTGCGCCTGTGGGCCGCCCGATGCTATGTGCCTGGGCCACGGATTTTTCGCCTTGGGCCACTAGGCTGAATAGTTGGCCGTTGGCCATTTAGTGTTATGAAGCATGTGTTAATTAGTTTCGGTAACAAATTGTAAAATCGATTTAAAATTATGTAGGTGTTCAAAAATGATGAAACCAGTTCCATTGAGTTTTTAAAATCACGGTCTATCCGATAGGGTATTTTGTGCGCCTAGGTTTCGTATGTTTTTCGGGTTGCCCTAATTATTTTAAAAATGCTTAATAGGGTTAAAGGAGAACTTGTAGGAATTTCCGTGGGAAATTGTTAATTGTGTTGACTCTAAAAATTTGACAGTAAACTACTAATATTATAATCTACCCACTGTAAATTTTGTAGCTCAATAATAATTAGTTTGCTAGGTAACTAATGATGCTCTATTTCGAATAACAATTAAATTGATAGATAGGAATAAAGAAACACCGTTGGTTTATATAACTAAAATAATCGTTGGGAAATAATGTCTTATCCAACAACATGTATATGAACCTAAGTACGGCCATCATTAAAACTAGCTCGTTAGTTTGAGAGGCGTAAATCATATTTTTACAAGTCACCGTTGCAATCGATTAATTATGTCTTTGCATTGCATCGCATTGCATATCATATAGGTACGATGATGGATCAACGGATCGATCGAAGGATGATTGGGAATCCGTGGATGGTGTACTGGTATCCCCTCTAGGAGATGATGCAATGGGCTTGTTATCCAGCTGATGGTGGATGATCTGAAGATGCAGATACTAATTTTAATATATATCTTACCCAGGCAAGCCCCAGTG
>NW_027097520.1:0-40000 GCF_019320115.1 Miscanthus floridulus
TCAAAAAGTATAACTGCAGGGTGATTAGCAATAGGAAACATACCCATCATCACTGGCTCCCCTTCTAGAATTTCTCCAGCTTGAATACAGAACACCTGTCCTGTCTTCCTCTCATCTTTTCCCTTCTGAGCATTCTGATTGGGGTTCTTGTTTGGTGCCTGACCCTGTTGTTGATTGGCAGGGGCCTTCTGATAATTTGGATTAGCCTGCCTAGGATATGAACATTCCCTGGAGAAATGACCAGTCCTTCCACAATTGTAACACGGGTAGTTGTGACCCTAGGACGTTGGCGCATTGCCACCAGGAGCATTGGTTGACTATGAGTTCGGATAGGTTATAGCAGGACGAACATTAGACTGTTGCCCGGCTTGGAACTGCGGCAGATGGTAAGGAGGACAATTATGATGTACTGGATGATAAATCACCCTCTGCCTCTTCTGATTTCCCCCAAAAGATCTAGACGGCATACTCTTTTTCTTTTTGAGCTCCTTATGCTGCCGATACTTTGACTCTGAAGCAATTGCAATATTTACTGCCTCATGATAAATGACATTGGTGCAAGTTATCATCATTGTTTGCAGCTTGGTATTCAAACCTCTCATAAACCACCTCTTCTTCTTGGCATTAGTATTGACATGTTCTGATGCATATTGGGACAGATGATTAAATCTTCCCACATACTGCATCACGGTTTGATCTCCTTGCTTCAAAGCAAGGAATTCATCTAACTTCATTGCCATCACTCCTTTAGGGATATAATGGGCTCTAAAGGCAGTACGGAACTCAGCCCAAGTTATTGGAATACTAGCTGGTTGCATAGCCACTAAGTTTGCCCACCAAGCACTTGCTGCTCCTCTAAGTTGCTGGGCGGCAAACATAGGTTTCTAATACTCCATGCATGGAATAAGGTCAAATTTCTGCTCCATGGTTCGAAGCCAGTCATCAGCCTCCAATGGTTCATCTGCCTTGGTGAACACCAGTGGTCTTGTGTCTGTAAAATCAACATATGTAGCCTCCTGTCTATTATGGTGGCGACCACGGTTTCTGTGCATCTGATTCTGATTACTCTGAGCTATCTCATGAAGCAAACAGAAATTTTCAACCGTCACATTGACAAGTGCGGTTATAGCATCAGCTAGATTTGTTGGAACTAGTGGTGGATCTGGAATACCATCCTCATCTTGTGAAGTTCCAGGAACATACGAACCCCGCGTACGACGCATCTCCTCATAACAAACCAAACTTTATTCACAAGCCTTTATTGAATTGCACAAAAGCTTACTCCAGACACATTACATAGGGTTTACTAATATAAACACCAGAACCGGTAAGTACCAAAACAAGATACATAGCTTAACTATAACTAACTATTATACAACTCTACTCTTTTCTGTGATTACTTCAAACTTCAGGCTCAGTATCCATTCCAGAATTATTACCGCCTTCATCATCACTTTCATTGATCATTACTAATTCTTCAGGATCTTGTTCTTCTTCTTCTTCCAATTCATTATCATCGGCAAGGATAACACCAGGGTCCATGACATCAGCTTGAGGCTCATGATTCGGATTTAGTAGATTGCTAAGCCTATGAACTTCCTCATGCAGATAAGTATTATGTTCTTCTAAATCTTCTACATAGAATTCTAGCTCATGAGTTCTAGCTCTAGCTACATTTTCCTTATGCCAAACCTCATTTTGTCCCTCCACCGTATGAACTAACATACTTTCATAGTTCCTATGTGTGGTGGTGAGATGCCTCAATTGATCCTATAATTCTCCTACCTGTATAGCATCCAAAGCCCTATCTCTAGTAGCTTGTGCTAACTCTGCAGAAATCCTCTGTATCTCTGCCTAGGGATCAGGCCTAGAACTGCTACTACTAGCACCATCATTTCTAGGGGTAAGTTGGTGACGAGGAACTCCTTTGGGTCCAGTGGACTTACGGGGCGTCATCTTGGCACGATCCATACTATAGGAAGCCAATTTAATCCAAGTAAAACCATTTGATCAAAGTCTAAAGAGCAGCTATGATGGATTGCATTACTCAAACTAGTCTCACTACTCAACTCCAGACTAAGAGGTGAAGGAAGTAACGAGTGAATTAATCATGATGCATGAATCGTTCTTATGAACAAAAACATCAAAGTTTATAATGCACATAAACAATATTTATTTTTATATAGGGCATAGTAAGGTTACTACTCCACCACACAAGACCTTTTTAATCAAATAAGGAATGGTGAGAAAGAAATAAGATAAGTCAGAAGCAATTTGGACCAAATTAGCAAGTTAAATTTAGTCATCCCAAATCATTCTGAAGTTTTTGTAAAACAATACAACAAAAACCTTGTAACGATCGCTCTAATACCATTCTGTGGCAGAACCTCCTAAGTTATAGGGCCCACATGCACATGTCACTGTCCAACGACCTTTGACATTTATGCATATGTTTCCATTAACTTAAAAAGACTGTCGGGTGTCCTCGGGGAACCCTGAATCATCCATGATTTTCGAGCAAGATCACGTTACAGAGTCCTTGTAGTATTACAACATTTATTCAAATATCAACACCAGAGTAAAAACAATGAAAGTCTTACGATAACATAGTTTACAAACCAGTTGTTTCAAACCTTACAAACTAAGTTCGATAATTATTACAAACCATAGTAGTAGTGGAGTGGCATAATTAACATATCCATAACACACAAAATAAACATCATGCCCAAGGATCACACATTTACTTCTCATCGTCAGAACGAACGATAGTCATGTAGCACAATCCAAAATAGATCTGCTCATGAGGCTCACCTGCAACAAGGGGTCAACGAACCCTGAGTACAAAAGTACTCAGCAAGACTTAACCAAAATAAAACTGATAGAACTCAGTAATGCTGGCTCATGGGATTCAAGGTATGGCTTTAACAATAATCAAAGTTCTTTTGCGTAAAATCTCTTTAACAAAATTCTTTAATTCAAGGGTAAAACTCTATAAGTACCTCATATGAATCTACCATGATCTGTAATGAGATCATGAACTTCATATCAATCTCTTTCGCAAACCTTTCTTAAGTTCTAGTTATTAATACTACGATAATGAATAGTGAGTTGAGTCTCCATAACCGAGGAGCAACGACGATTCGAACCGATTAAACCCAACTAGGAATTCCAGACCACACGACATATGCAGGTCCCTGACCTACATATAACAACCTGCACTCAGATCCTCTAAAACAAGAACAGGTCCGCGTCACCCGAGAACACAGTACTCCACCAATCCAGCCCATGGCCACGTGGGTATACACTATTCCCGCCATCTCTCCACTCCCAGTGCATGAGTAGCCATTCTCATACTAGAATCGCCAAGTTAAGGCTTACCAGAGTATGTGGTTAGTACTACAAATTCTTACCTCATGCAATTCAACAACGGACGTGCCTTAATCGACATAGGCAGAAAGAACCCGCTCACAAGACCTCCATGTCTTGTGGCTCACACACACCGAGTCCGCCCGATCTAGATTTATTACTCCACATTCCCATATCACATGATAACATAAGTTAATCAAATTCTGTTTAAAGTTCGCAGGTGACAGGTAATCACCTGACTTCATCGTTCTACGCATAGCTAAGCAAAACTAGGCATATACGAATTTAAAACTAGTAATATGGTAAATATGGAATAGCAAGGTTGGTAATGCACCAATTAGGCTCTTACTTAACGCCTAATCACTTAATGCAGTAATGGAAAGCAAAAGCGAAATTAATTTGTAAAATACAAGGTAGGGTTGTATGCATCCGGGGCTTGCCTTCGTTGATGGAAAAGTCCGGTTCCTGCGATGTTTCACAAGTATTCGATTTGACCTCAACAGACGGATTAACCTCTTCCACAACTTGATTAACTACCACGTGTTTGCCTTCGTTCACTACACATAGTAACAATGCCATATTTAACATGATGCGGGATACAAAACATGATGCTCGATGATGGATGCGAAAATTAATAATTCGAATACAACTTTCCTTCGCGGTACAGTTGCAAGTCAATGAACTAAATCTTTTTCGTAACACATACATCAATTGCCAAGGATCATTATCAACTAATGACTCAAGGACATCACTCAATCAAAAATTCAAACAAAAACCTAATTCATTAAAGGTTACTATTTGCTTTTATGAATTAATTATTTAATTCAAAATTATGAAATAAATCAACTTATTCTAATTGAGTTCAAAATTTTTGTAAATGTTCATTACACAATGAGTAAGTGGCAAAACAAATTTCATAATTTTTGGACAACTGATAAGCCTAGAAAAATCATGGAAATCCTTTTATTAATAAATTGAACAAATTTTGTCACATTCAAAAAGTACTGAAAAACATCATTTCATATTTTTATTAAATACTATACATCACAGAGAAGTCACACAAAAATTTTCATAATTTTTGGAGCTCTAAATAAATCTACACAAAAATAACAAAAATAGACACTATTCATTCAAATCTGAAAATAGAAAAATCCATTTGAACGCTGAGTCGCTGACAACGGGTCCCACCTGTCATCCCTAACCTCACGCGTTTGACCACGACGGTGACGGCGTTGACCAACGTAAACTCATCGACGGTGAGTCCAACGGCGACGGCCAAAGTACCAAAACGATCACCAAGACTAGGCGCATCGATTGACGTCCCTATCAGCACTGATTACGGCCCTATACTAGCTCGACGTCGGCCATGGCGGACGCGGTGGCATGGTAACGCTACGCCAGTGGTGTGCAACCGGTAGAGCTCAAACAAAGGCTCCAGGAAGCACCAGTGGCTCACCCCGAATGCGTTGAAGCAAGGAGCGAGGATGGAGAAGCAACGGAGAGGCGTGACGACGATCACGGTGATCACAACGGAGCAAAGATCGTCGGTGAGGAAGAACCGGTGACTGCAGTGGTCAAAATGAGCAACCAACTATGGATTAAGTACCACAGCATCGAAACAAAACAGAATCAACCAAAACCAGGGACGGAGATGCACCGTAGAGCTCTGGCCGCAGAGAATCGTGCTCGGCAGAGGAGTTGCCGGCCGTGAGGAAGAAGACGATGCAACTCGAGTTCCCGATGAAGACAAGCCGAATTAGTGGGTCGGCTGTATGCGCAAGGAGTAAGCGAAGCTAGAACTAGCTTATCAGCGACGGTGGAGCACAACAACGACGGCGCGGGCTCGCTGGAGATGAGCAAGGCGACGGGAAAAACAGAGCAAGAAGAAAAGGCAAAGACGACGGCGGCTCAGGCTATAAAGGGGGCTAAGAAGCTCGGGGAAGCTACGCTGTGGCCTTCACCGTGCCAGCACGATGCCAAAATGGCCACAACCGCACCTAGAACGCCAAAGAAGGAAACGCCGGCAATGTAGCTTCGGCGGTGGACACTGTTCACCAAAATTACAAGTTTGCCATTCGCCAAAATTCACAAATTACTCTCAAATTTTCATAACAACTCAAAAATATCCAAAAACAAAAGTTGTTCAAAATCAAAATTTCTACAACTTTGCTTTTATAACCAACTCCTAATTCGGTCTAGATTTTGAAATGAACTTTTGGAATTCAAATAGGGAAATTTAACGAATTACGCCTTTTTGAATTACTCGAAATTTTACTAAACAACTTGAAAAACTCCAAAAACAAACTTTATATAACATGTCAAGCTCTACACTTTTGCTTTTGGGCTCAACCCCAAAATATGCTTAGATTTTGAAATGGATTTTCAAGGTAGGGTTTAAATATTGAAAATCAGGGTTTTCGGAATTTCAAATCAATACAAAGGTTTCAAACTTGATTCAAACAATACCAAACAATACTTAACACATAAATATAAACTTGTTTTAGTGTGTACATCTCAAAGTTTTCACCAAATGCCAAATGCTTTGTAATGCATATGATGATATGTTAGGTTTTAGTATTTAAACACCCGAGGTGTTACAGCATGCCACCACAGGAGCTCCCATGTCGCGTAGGATTAGGCGTGATTGGCGCGTCGCTCTAGTGCACCGAGAACAAGACCGCTCCACCGACCATGCCGCCACAGTGATGAGCTACAGGGCTCGGACATACCGCCTCTGCTCACAAATCGCCACGTAGCAAATACATGTACCGCCCCTGTGCCTCCCTTCGACTATAAAAGGGAGTGACCAGGGCCGCTTCTAAGGAGAGATCAGACTCACATGTGCAAGCAACGCACAATGCTCTATAACACACATGCTCCCTCACTGCAAGAGATCAACATCTTAGGCAACCCACGCCACTCTACGTAGAGACCTGGGACTAGCTCCCTCTCTTGCTTAGATTGTAAGCCCCTACTACAAGCACCTCGGTGCAAGGAATACAAGATCGCTCTCTCAGACTAGACGTAGGGCACCTATTGCCTGAACCAGTATAAACCTTGTGTCTCTTTGCATCACCATTCGAGATTAGGGGCACGCAGTACACTTTCACTAGTCGGTTGAGGACCCACCGGACCCAAAACACCGACATGAGTTCTTCCAAAGTCATGCTCTCATCTTACATTTATAGTCATGCTCATGAACTAGAGTATAGTTATTGTGTTATGATCGTGATATATGAACTAGTCTATTATTTGTGTATCATGAGAGTAGCACACTTAACATTAAGCTTAAACACTCATATAACTTATATAATTGGAATTAGAGCAAAGTTGAGGTGGCAGTTCATTGTGCCATTAGGTGTGCCTAAGTTCTTTACCTATCAATCCATAGGGTCAGGGACTCAGGGGGATTTCGGTAGTTTCTGTATACGCAAGCGTGGTACTTGGGTATGGAGAGACAAGTGAATGCATTGTCTCTTTCCACGGTTGAGGGGTAGGCGGTAGGTGGCGATAGCCCTATCCATCCCTTGTAATCCCCACATTCAACTAGGTGTAGGAGCCTAAATTGTCACATGATGTTGCTGGTAGACCAGTACTCAGTGGCCTCCTGACCTGCTTCACACTTAGCCCTAAAACTAATTATGCAATTTGTGTGATTATTAACTAATCTTTGTATGACTATACTAGACCAATGCCTGCACAACTTAGGATTATTCTTTTATACTTTCTCTTTATTTTATCTTTTAAGGAATGCCAAGTGTGTGTCCACTATCTTGAAATCATCATATTTACCCCTGCTATGAACATTGGTGCACTTGCAAGCATTATTATTCATGTTCATATCTATACTAGACTCTTAATCAAATGCCTTCCTTTGGGAAAAATATAAATAACGATACCCTGAATGCTTTCAGGTGAAATGCTACAATGATAGCTCCATGCGCTTGTGGATAAATATATAAAATTATTAAGGAACTATCAAGGCTATTTCTTAGTGGCATTGCTAATCATTAGTTATGATGCTAAGAAATACCAACAAGCATTTCTTATGTTGTTGCTAGGGATACAAACCATGTAGCTATGCTAAGAAGTGTCAACAGTCGCAAGTGAACACTAAGCTCCATAGGTGTATCACCAATGCAGTGATCAGTGAGAGCAGCACAAGAAAGGATATTATGAATGTACTTGTTAGTGTTTTTTACCGATAGATATTCAGTTCTTGGAGGAACTCGCTTGATGCAAAGAGCAACCACAGTTAGGACACAAGATTTATACTAGTTTGGGCCCCTAGGAAGAGAGTAAAAGCCCTACGTCCAGTTGCTACTTGTTTGTATTATGATCTCATCGAATAGCAAGATGGCGATTACAAGATAGCTATGCCTATGAGAGTTTCGATGATTACAACAGGGTAGATAGCTAGCTATTTATATCCAAGGCCTACTTGCTCGACAAGTTACATAGTCATGATATGATCGAAGTCTTGGTAAGATCTTGCGATATCCTTCCTTGAATAGACAAGTCGTGAATGTTCAGGTCTTCTTCGGTACGGATTCAGTAGCCAGCATATCCGGTAGTCAAGAATCCTAGAAGTATGGAATCATCAGTACTTCTCCTAGGATAGGTAGATGTCATCAAACATGGAAGATGTCTCAATACTGAGGAAGTGAAGTAGGGTACCCAAATTAGGCATCAAGAATTTATCACTGATCAGGTGTTGCTTTACAAAGGCAATGAACCAAGGGCCATTACATATGATGAGCATGCATAGAGAAGAAGGGTGTGACCACAAGAAGAGGTGTGAACAAAGAGAGAGAAGGATCATGGTCGACCACTAGGCTTGAAACAATCAATAGTGACAATAGAGGAGAAAAGGTAAAACCAGGTCTAAAGGGCTTTCTTAAAGCCACAAAAGGAGTGATGCAAGTAGCAAGCCATGCTAATAGGGACAAAATATACTAGAGATGGCTACACATAAATCTCCTCGTGAAGCTTTCCATTAAGAAAGAATTCTTGATATCAAAGTGGGAGATGGACTTTTCATGAAGGGAAAAAATAGCAAGCAAAGTATGAATAGTGGTTATATGAGCTACCGAGGTAAGGTCTCCTCATAGTCACTTCCATGGTACTGCTGGAAACTACGCATGACATAATGAACCTTGTAGTGCTCAAGAGAACCATCAGAGCGAGTCTTGATTTTGTAGGCCCACTTGTAGGTGATAGGAGTGCCATGAGGTGGTAGGGGAACAAGATCCCAAGTGATAGTGCGCTCTGTCACAATAATCTCTTTAGGTAGAGCATGTTGCCACTCTCCTAGTAGACAATAGCCTTATGACACAGGATGTGGGCTCAACTAGAGAAGCAACAATAAATCCACGCTACTATAGATTGATTTATTAGTATCATCACATTCATAGCCATGGCAATAGAAGCGATTGTGTTATACTTCCACCACCAGTTGGACTGATAGCTAGCCCTCCTAAGAAGGAAACCAACATTTCAATCTTCTACCACGGATGGGTTAACAATAGATGCGGCAGTGGTATTTTCTCCATCGCATGAAAAGCTGAGCCGACTAGGACATGCATTATGGCCGATGGTCCTACACGACCATTTAGTGCACCGGTGGTAGTAAATTCAGCATGAGTTATTTCCCCATTTCCCAACTACCCACAACATAGTTGCATAACCATTAGCTGCTCCTCTCCGCTTCTCCTTCTTCAAGGTTGGCCTATTTAAGCCGGGGCTGGCTGCATTTCTTGGCAATCCACACACTCCTTCCTCCTTAGATACAGATAGATATAGAAAAAGCTCTTGAGCTAACCTTCTATATTTTCTTCATCGCCATGGCGCTCCTCCTCCAACTACTTTAGCGGCAGCAGAGGCATTGGGTACTACCAGCATCTGGCACAGCAAGGGCTGCTCGATCTAGGTGCTAGTGGAAGTTTTGTGATTAAGGGGGTTCGCTTAGAGACCATCTATAAGGATCTTTACAGCGTTCTCTCAACCCACCCATATATTATCTCTCTCACAAGTTTCTTCTTGCTCTCTCTCTCGACCGTGAGAGGTGCAGATGCTAGTGGAAGTTTCACCTCACCTTTTCTTTCTCTTTCTTGAATAGCTCTATGTTCCCATTTCCAAGCCTATTGTTTAGTCTGAGGAATCAAAACATGAGCACCACCATATCCTAATCGACAAGGAAGTTACTACATAAGAAAGGTGGACAAAAAATGGTTTCTTTCATTGAGATGCTGGTGGAAGTTTTGTGAGGTGCTGCCTCATCCTTAGCTTGCACTGTTTGTGTCTAGACTTGACTATGGGATGCACCTATACTCGATGTCTTTGTTATTGTACACCCAATAGTCTTTGATAGGTCTTTGTTATTATATAACTATGGAATGTAGCCGAAGTTATCAATAAAATTGTTGTGATGACTGTTACTATGTTGTTTATATATAGTTTTTGCCTTAAAAATAATAACTAAATGGTTGTGATGCTTGCTACTCCATTTTTTGAAGTGTCGTAGTATTTGCCTTCGCTACATAGATGTGAGATAAAGCACCTCATTGAGAAGTTGCTAGGGTAGAAGTATTTGCCTTGGTTTATTTGCAAATTGTCATTATTGCAGCTCCCATCGCCATTTCATACGAGGATTCAGCCTTAGTGTTAGATTGCAAAAGTGCAGGAAATCAAATGGTCCATGTCGTCTTCCCTACTTTGTCGCCCATGACTCGCGTGGGTGGTCGTGGATGTCACGGACCTAATTGTTGCCTTCCCCGCTCATGTTTATTAGTGGAGATGACTTGAATAACTTGTATTAAGAAATTGGAAACATGTGTAAGGGAATCTAAACTGCATCACACGAGAAGGATGGTAACTGTAATGAGTTTAGAAAGGAATCATACTTGTGTATCATTGTATTGAGGAGAATGAAGAGTTTATCATATAAATCCCTGTCATCTAGATATATACATATCAACATTGATCTGCCCAGAATCTACCACATACTTGTGAAGAACCTATCACAATCATTGCGGATACTACACTCCTTGCTGCAGAACATAGCCCACTCCTCCCAACCTTCCCATCCTATGTGGTCATCATAGCCTTCGCCTCCGCACTGATGTCTGTCCTAGCGATGCACTGGCATGGCTAGAGGAGGCAGAGGACTAGACTCACCTGGTGTCGACCGCCCAACCAAGTCCTACAACACGAACATGGCCTATTGGAGGCACCGTGTACATTTCTCATTCTTCCACGTCACATTCACCTCTAGGCCTACTTCATCACCTTCGACCTTCCTCAACCACCTCAGGCAATGTTGTCATTGCTGGCACCGCTATTGGACCTATGGGGCACAAGGGAGAGAACAAATGTAGCAACATCATGGTCTACCACGGCAGAGTGCTCAAGCATGTCGAGCCACGGCATGAGTGCACTACGGTCTTCCACGAAGATGGTGCACATCCCAGCGTAGAAGTAGGCCTCTAGGTTGCTGATGCTAGCAAGCCTAGTGATGAGCTTGGCGTGGTACTCATGGTTGTAGAACCGATTCTAGGTCCCATGTTGGATCCCATGCAACAGCACCCACTGTAGTGGTATGCTCCATCCCACTATGGCTTTGCCGCACACCCTATGCATCTATCAATAGGTTACCTGTAAGTTGCCAAGATCTTCCATAGGATCTGCTATAGCCATAGTGATGCGGCTAGCATTCTCAATAGCCACATCTATCGGGAGCTTCTCCATGGAACGAGGACACACGTAGCGGTAGTAAAAGATGGATCCTCGGGTCGAGGAGCGATGTCACAGCAGAACGGAGGACTAGGGATGAGGGGGATCAAAGCGGAGCAATGTGAGTTCCAAAAACCCTCTCGGGATTTTATGATCGCTCTATTTTTTAAGGTTCCACGACGCTAGGATGTCAAACGTCTTGGGGAAGTCAATCGTCATCCTCTAAACCATGTGAATTGTGTAAACTATGTATGAAAATGCAAAAAAAATTCATAATGAAAGAATCTTATCTTACTATCTTATTACGATTACTAATTAGAGGCCCCAATGGTGTAAATCGTGTGAACCGCATAAACTGTGTGAACCCCTTAATTTTGCATGTAAATTACCCACCTCTGGCATTACAAAAGATAATTCAAAGCAGTCGATAAGAATAAAATAGGCTAACGGTTCATCACTTTGTCTCCCCCAAATCGCGTGGTTAGCGCTAGAGGGGCCGAGCCGCATGGTTGAGTCAATTTTCTCCATCCAACTTCCAACACCATTCCATCACCATTACTTTTGTTGGGAGAAGCATGCTCCACTAAGATCATGCAAGATGTGGCCTCGCCTTAACTCTTACTCTTGCTCAGTGCAATCGAAGGGATTTCCAATGGGTGCCTATCTCACCCATCCTTTTATAAAAGTGGAGGCTAAGGCGGGGAAGCATGTACATGATTCCTTTTCTAAACTCGTTACACTTACATATCTTCTCATTCTATCTTCTTCGTCCAGTGCTCTGCCTCAACACCCCATCTTGTAGATCTCATCCAATGGTAGATTGGGCAATGAAGCATTGAATAGAAGAGTCATCAGAGGTTGCCCCTGCTCATCCCTATATTCATGTGATGCTACGATGGGATGGGGAGGGCAGCTCGGCAGCACTACCACCGAAGAGCCAATCCCCACTTTTGGCTATCTCCTCCTCCAACGATAAGGGAGCGGATGATGTCCTTGAGTTGGTGGAGCAGCTAGACATGGCCACCTCTACCCTCCACGAGGAGAGCTAGGAGGCAGACTGGCTGCGCCTCTCCGTTGCCGCCACAAAGCAGGAAACAACCATAGTGGAGCTTGCCGTCGCCGAGGCCCAGGCGTGCCTCACTGGTAAGGCATTTGGCATGATATTATCCGGCTTTTTCACTATGCACGATGTTGTGTCTTTAATTGTAGCATTTTCTTGTCTCCTTTTCAACCGTCTAGGAGCAGCTAATCATCATGTAGGGCGAGGCGACAGAGGTGATCTGTCTTTGCCAGGTAACTGAGGACAACACCTGTGTTTCCTCTCGGATAGCGACCAAGAGCAACAGACACTACTAGGACCTCCATGCGGTAGCAAGCAATGCCATCCATGTGCTTTCACCTCCTGTGTTTGTGGGGATGTAACACCCTAGTGTTAAGCATGCATTTGGCACTTGCATTTCATGAGCACAAGCATCATCCATTCATTCATGAGCATGGGTGTATGAAATTTCATCTCTGTAATACCCCAGTGTTAAGCATGGCATTTGGCACTTGCATTTCATGAGCAGAAGCATCATACAAGCATTCATGAACATGAGCATATGAAATTTCATCTCATTCTTATACATTATCGCATGAAATGTTGATTATATATATATGCTTATGCTTGTAATCATGTATGACAAATGTATGAAATTGTTGTAAGGTCACAACAATACCTTAGATACATCTAGGATGGTAAATGGAACAACTTTTGTATTCATGACATGAACCAATTTTGCTTCTAAGTGTTGGGTTACCTTGGAATGCCATTTTCATGATGCTAGTTTGACCAAAGTTGAACATTACCTTAGAATGTTTGCATGGCTATGTGACCTAAATAAAAGTTGTAGTTCACATCAAGGGTAACAAACTTTATTTAAGGATCATGAGCTAAATCAGTGCCTAACATGGCCAAACAGAGCTCACAAGTTTCAACCTAATGTTGTTTGTAACTTAGAAAAATTTTCTATCTTTAAGTTGTTTTCAGTTTCAATGTAGCCTATTTTAGAGCCTTATAGTTTGAAAACGATTACAATTTAGATAAAACTCCTTTAAGCAATCTTGTAGTACTCATGTAGCTCTACACTTTGTATTAATGAAGTTTTCACTGATTCGCCATGGTTTGGGAGATTGGGAGGTTTGAAAATCGACTGTCAGAGGGACTGAATCGACCCTTGCCGATTCAAATCATTGGCCATCATGGCCGACCACGCCCAGGCCGCTCGTGCCACATGGCGGTAGTCCACCGGTGTTGGCCTGCCCTGCCATTCCAAAAGGGAGAGCCCTCAGCTCTCCACTCACCCACGCGCTCACTCTCGCTATCACTTTCTTTCTTGCCCGCGTGCCTCTCTAGAGCAGAGCAGCACCGTAGCAGCATCACCGTTGTGCCTCCGCCATGCTTGAGCACCGCCATCATAGCACCACCGCTAAATCACTCATGGCCATAGCTCTGCCATCACCTCCTCCACCTCGCTGACCCACCATTGCCTTAGCTCGAACCAAGGTAAAGGCCTACAGACCATCGCCGCCATAGCCTATAACCCCCTAGTGTTACGAGCTTGCTTAGCACCGAGATTTAGGTTCGAGAAGGATTAGCCTAACAAGTTTCTGGGTTTTAAAAATTTATAACGCACGTTAGGTGAAAAACAATTTCTAGGAACAATGATCAAACATAACTTGTACTTAGTACTTAAATAAAAATTGAAGTACAAGTTTAGTAGATGGAAATGCAACTTTAACTTTTGGAAAATAAATGTTGTTAACTAGTTTTTTGGGAGCTCAAAAATCAATTTTGATGTTAAGATAAGCTCTTTTTGTTAAGTCAGCAAACACTTGAACTATTGTTAAAATACCATTTTTGGCGAATTATATTGAGCAAAATAGTTAAATGGTGGTTAAATATTTTGCTCCTACGGGTTAGTATAAGGTATGGACTATGGCATGAAGTATTCGTTGGTTGAGGCTAGCAAGGTTTAGATCTATTAAAAATTGTGACAAAGGAGTTAATGGTTACTTAGTCCTAATTGAAAACCTTAACGTTTCTAAGTATGAAGGGTGGTAGACAATGCTATCTTGACATTTAAATTATGGCTAAAATGTTTAAACACTAGTTGCATGCTTGGGTTTTGTTGATTGCATCAAAGTGAGTGCTTGAGCACGACATAGGTTGACATTGTGTTGGATGTCACGTTGTCCGCTCTAAAATTGCCCTAACTTCACTAGAACGCGCTGTCAGGGTTGTGTCGGGTTTAGTTCGTGAACCGGCTTTCTACGCGATGAACCCATGTTGGCACCTCCCTATCTCACCCTCTAGTCGCTATCTGGACATGAGGTTTGCTTTGTTAGCAAGTCGATAGTGCCAATTTGGGGTTTGTGGAATTGGTGGAGTTTTTGTCGAGCTAGTAAGTGAACTTTGGGTTGCTTTAAGAAGCGTACAAGACATTGTTCTAGGCTCTCGGCCTGAGTAACCTAGTCACCACACGAGCACTCCATCATGGGTTGGCTGCTCCTAGCTGTGGCCGCTGCTCCACTGGCCTCCCTTGCTAGCTCTGGCTGCACACCATGCCATAGGCGGTCGCTGTTGCTACCGCTCCCAGTGCTGTGCCGTGTCCATGCCAGAGCCATGCACACTGGGTCATGCTGCTGCGCTGTGGTGCTGCTGCACGTGTGCTACCGCACATGAGGCTAATGGCCACTACCAACCAAGAGCCACAGCTTTAGCCGATGTGGCACCCGTCTCGACCACTCGATCCACCTACTGTTGAGCCACTGTCATCTTCGCTGTCTCGTCACGTTGCTGCCTTTGTCGTGGAGCCACTGCCCGCTTGCCATCGCCACCGATAGATCTGCACCGCTCCACGAGTTAAATTCATGCTCCACGGGACACTGCACCTCGATTCAATGCCCTAGTAGCTAAGTGTGGAAGCTAGCTAACAGCCCGTCCCGCACCAGGGCACAACCAAGCTTTATTGTCGACCAATTTTGAGTTTTGCTCACCACCGGCCAGGTGCTCCACCGAGCAGGTAGAGTTGGGGGTAAGGGCCAAACCCTGAGGTAAGGGTTCGATTGGTGGTGTTTCTAGGCTCACCTTGACCTCCTCTATCCAATGCTCATGTTGATTTGGCTAGGAAACCTATCGGTGACATGGTGACATGTCGGTGCCACCGCGGAATGTCACTGCTGTGGTTGGGTGCACGTGGCCAGAACTGCTCAGGCCACCTCTGATTCAACCATCACCTCGGCTAGGATCGTGATAATCTCTTGTTGCTCCCCCACCTCCCATTGTCCTCGTCGCCGCTCTAGTTCGTCAAAGCAGCCTCGTCGACCACTGTGAACCACGTTGCTCTAGCCGCCACCATGGTCGGCTAGGCTACAGTACCTCTCTGAGTCCCCAACCGCCGCCCCTAGACACAAACCATAGTAACTTAGATGCTCGGCCACCCTAGGCCACCGAAGACACCATAGGTACTCGGCGTAACCATCGAGTGTCGGTGGGTGTTGTGCCATCACATGCGCTGCTGCCAAGGACCATGCATCAGGGATTAGAGGAAACCCAAGGGGTTAAGTGGGAATGTCGGAGAGAGAGAGATAAATAGTGTTTGGATCATGGGAGGATTTGTTTGAAATTTGAGGGCCTTTTTGCTAAAATGCTAGCGCACGCGGGGCTCTTTCACTGTAGGCCGCTCGCTGGGATGGCCTGTGGTGCTCGGCCATGCTCCACACTAGGCCATTGGTCCGCCAGGCCGAATTACTTGACACCGGCCCCTTTCTTTTTCTAAAACATTTTCTAATTTAGTTCTAGGGTAAAATTGTAAATTCAATATAAATTTGTGTAGTGGACCAAAAATTATGAAACTGATTTTGTTAGGTTTCTAAAATCATGATCTATCTTCTAGTATATTTTGTTCACATAGTTTTATGATATTCTTAGGAGCTATATAATTAACTGGAGGTACTTAATATTGTCGAAACATGAACTTGTAGGAATTATTGTGATGAATTGGTAGTAGTACTGGCCCTAAAATTGTTATAGTAGATTCCTAACGATATTAAGTGCTCACTATAATTTTGTAGCTCCATAGGAATTAGTTTGTTAAGGTAACTAAATGAGCCCCAGTACGAAAATATATATTTAATCAATCAAATGTTAAAAATAATTGGGGGTTTGTAGAACAAAAACATTTTTCTAGAAACGATCCTCACTTGACAACATGGATATGTAGCCTTGTATGTTAGTCGCTAGAGCCAACTCATTAGTTTAGCAACATAATCGTATTTTTGAGTTGCTATTGTTGTGATCATTTACGTTTCTACGTTGCATCCACGTATATCATAATAGGAACAATGATGGATCATGAAGTTGATCAAAGTAGCAAAAGCAGATGTGAGTTGATGATCATGCCACCATGATGAAAAGCTAACTTGGTTATATTTTACCTAGGTAAGCCCTAGTGTATAACCCCTATTATTCTGCACTTTATCTTATGCTTGTGCATTAAGTTTTAAGGAGTTGAATGAAAACCATTTGCATATATATATCCTTATTCTATGAGTTATACTAGTATGATAGGATCATGTAGATTACTATGCTACAGGACTCTGGTAGAAGTTGAGTGATTGCCTGTCACTCATGAGAGATAGGAAAGATATTATTGTTATCATTATATTACTATCACATGGAATATATATGAATGATAATTGGAGACCGGGTGGAATGATACTTTGGATCTAGACTTGGTTAGGCATTCGAGCGAGGCTCGGGTTGCATTTGTTCTGCCTGTGTTGATTAAGGACTAGCCATTGCATTGGATTCTAGTTAGATCATAGACTTATTATCCTGAGCACATACTTGCTTATGGGAGTGGGAAGGCTCATTGCTCTCTTGTTGTGGGTTCCGGCTCTTTCTGGATCGACTAATTGGAGGCGAGGATGGTGGAGGTCTAAGCACCACACTAAGTCCGAGACTCAAGTGTAACACCCTAGGAGTTTGGCTTCTACTAATTGCATTTCATATCATAAACATGTGCATCATCTATCTCATCATGCCTTTGTTACTGAAACATGCATATGCAACATTTTCCAATTGTGTATGTTTCATACTTGAGTGTTGTGAATAGTAATGGTGAAACATGTGAATGCAACCTGAGTTTCTTATACCTTGAAACATGGCAACATGGTAGTAATATGACAAGTATAAAATAACCACAAAGTCATGCAACATGTGAAACATTGCATTGCAACATATGAGTGAATTGCTTGTTTTAGTTGCTTTATCACATGTGATCATTAGAAGTTGGTATAACAATTTTGTAAAGTGGTTGATTATGGTCTATTACACCTTAACTACACTTAGGTTACTTGTTGGGATATTGTTCATGTAGATCAAAATGACCAAAATGCCCTCCAAGTGAAGGTTTGACTTTCAATAACCCTAGAGTGGCACTATTTGACTGATTTAAAAGACCAACTTAGAGACCTTGCATGGCTATGCAATCTTTACCAAAGTTGTAGCTAATTTATTAAGGAACAAAAGTTGTTTTATGATCATTTCATGAAATTGGTTAGAACATGCTCAAACATGGCCCACATGTCAGTAGTTCATGCTGATTTCACACTTAGAAAATATTCTAAGTCGTAGTTACTTTTTTAGTTGCATCAAGCTCACTTTGGCTTCATGTAACTTTGGATCCATGACGATTTAGGTGTTGGTCCTTGAAAAGAAATTGTAGAGGGATGGTACACCTACAAATTTCATGTACATAGTTTTTGCTAAGGGTCATTGGTTTAGCCATGTTGACATGAGGAATACTCGCTGTCAGTCGGATCAATCGATGACTGAATCGCCGTTTTCAGAAAACGGTCAGTGAGCACGATGGCCGACTGGCTCAGGCGATACTCACCATGTGAAGTGCAGGCTCTGCTAAAGGCTCCACGTCGCACGCTCGAGCTCTAGAAGAAGGCCAACTCCTCGCCACTCTCACTGCGTCTCGCCATTTCCCACACTACCGTCCCCATTCCTCCACGAGCACGGTGACCGGGACACCGTGACACCACCGAGCCAAATCCACCAACACCGAGCGCCATTGCCCAATTCATCCACGTCCGTGACACGACCGCCACTCCCTTTTCGCCTCAGGTAGAGCTCACCGTGAGGGCGGCTCCACCGGGTCGCCATGACCGCCACCGGCCGAGCTCGCACATGACCGTGCTGCTCGAGCCCCTTATCGCCCCTTCTCCCCCTTGCGCTAGCCTCTGTGTGTGATGCTGAAGCTCATTGAGTGTGCCACTAGGGCCATGACGCCGTAGCCTCACCGGAGCCGGCCCTGCCATGGCCGTGCGCCGCCGTGCTAGTCACCACCCCCTCTAGCTGAGTCGTTAGCTACAATAAAGGGTTCCCCTAGGTGTGCTTGGGTGAGGCAAACATGTTGGCACCGTTGCCTTCACCGAAGAAGCCACCGACGACGAACTACGCCACCGGCTGTTCTTCCTCCCCTGTTTCTCTCACTAACGCGTGGGTCCCCTTTGTCAGTCGCCGCTACTGAGGAAGTAGCCAACCTAGGCCACGCCGAGTGTTGGGGCGCGCCAGTGTGAGTTGTGGGCCACCATGACCTTCGGGCTAGCCTAGCAGTAGAGTTAGGTTTCCCTTTTTGTTTTGTTTAAATTGTTTTTCACAAGATTTATGTATAGATTCAAAAATGTGTAATTCCAGTTTGGTAGATCCAAATTCTATGGTTCCAATTTTGTTGAGTTCCTAGTAATGTCTAGTATTTAATAAAAATATTATATGAGCACATGTTTTAGAAATTTTGGATGAATAAAATAGGACTTTGAAATGTGTTTTTAGATGCATGCAAACTTGTTTGAATTTTATCTTGAGTTTCTGTGGTCCAAAAATTATGAAATTTTGTGGGTAATCTATTATTGCTTAGTAGAAGCTCTGATTAAAATTTTAGAGCTAGTGCATGTATAGTTTTTGAGTTATAGAATTTCTTTTTATCAAAGGATGGATCTTGTTTGAATTCTCATAATTTTTCTATAGATCCAGTATAGGTAAAATTTGGTGAGTAAGGTTCTTATGCTAGAATGATGCTAGGAAAAATGAAAAATCTGTTGCTTGACACTTTTCATTAGGGTTTCCTAATTATGCTAAAAATAGGCATGCCACCTGTTATTTTGGATACAGCAAGTTCTACTTGCTCAATGGCTTTGAAATTTTTATGGTAGTCTATGTGAAGCATGAGATAGCTACTGTAATTTTTGTAGATTTTTATGAATAGTTTTGCTATATATTGCTTTAATCACTTAATTAACTAAATAAATTTGAAAAGGATATTAAATAATTTATTTGGAAGTTGGCACTATACTTTCTAGTGTTTCTCTGGTATGTGCAACAAGTTGGTAAATTTGGTTTGGTCAAATTAGGCTTTTGCATCATCATTAAATAATTAAGTTAGTAACCCTGTCATTCCTGGACAGATTCTAGGTTTACTAGAATTCGATTTGATTAACATAAGAATCATGCTTTGATGTTTACAAATGATTTGTAGAGAATTTCATAAGCTTTCTAGAATGTCCTCATGCATGTCATTTGGATTTGTATAACTCTTGTTGTGATTGAATTAAGGGACAACTTGTATGCATATGAAACTTTAAATGTTAAATTATGTATACCTTTACTATTTCTAAGTTGGTGGTAATGTCCCTAGGTGTTAGGCCTTTAACTAAAGATGAGCATCTTTATCTTAGGTTATGCAAGTTAGGTAAGTTGATCTTGTTCTTCAAGTTAAATTAGATACCTGTTTTAAAGTGATTTGAATAGGGCTAGTCTTACTCAGTAAACGAGTGTCCAGTGGTGTTTTTGGTAAACACTTACTGTGATTCATTCATCATTGAGCATCATGTCCTTCCTTATGCATCCATAATATTTATCTTGTGCATCAGCATGTAATAGGTGTACCGGAAGGAGTGACCCTGCTGGAATTCGAGGAACCGAGCGAGCAGCAGCAGCCGACACCGGAGATTCAGGAGGAGCAGCCATCAGGAGAAGTGCCAGACGAGGTCACCATTGAGTGCCTGGATCACCGTCCTTGCAACTTTGTGAAAGGCAAGCCCCGGAGCATATTAAGCATCCTAATTTCTGAAATGCAGTTACAGTATTATTATTACATATATTGTTGCATTAAGTTTAGGTGTTGGATGCAAACACTTGCTGCATTGGTTACCCAATCCTTGTCCAGATATTGTTACCCTGAATCCTATGTAGCTTAGGCTCGTGTAGTGCTTAGCCCTGCTTAAACACGGTAGAAGTCAGGTGATTTCCTATCACCTGCGAGATATAGGAAGAAACATGCGGCACGGTTGGCTATATTTGCTATCGTGGAAAAGAACCAGTCTTAATTTGAAATGAAGACCGGACGGAGGCTTGCCGATTTGCAGTGACTCCATCTGTGTCACTTAAGGATTGATTCTTGGAGCCTTTCCTATTCATGTTGAACACATGCCTCTCTCTTAGTTGGCCGTGTCTGAAGACCGACCGCGAAGCCAAGTAGCTCACCTCAGGCCAGGAGTCGATAAGTATAAAGTACGCCTTGGAAGAGAGCCGTAGGCGTGAGTCCAAGGGCAGGTGATTTAAAAGTCCTGATGGTCCTAGCAGAAGGGTAATCCCTGAGAGTGCTGGCGCTGATCAAACCCACAAATTTGGTTCCTGAGTTGTACCAAAGGTAACCCACGGCTACCCTTGCTAAGTATGCCAGGGTGAGAGTTAGGAATACCCCCTCAGCTGAGTTGTAATTTGATTTGAGTCGCCGTCTCTCCCGGTTAGTGAGAACTTGATGGGCTTATCTCCAATGTAGATACACTAAATAACATAATGGTTCAGAATTGGTGATATGATGATGACAGCCTTATTATACCTGCTATGGTTAATATTGTTTGCTCCTAATAAGTGAGTGCTCTAGTACAGGTGCTAATCTAGTGGATAGGTAAATGATGATAAGTTTGATGCTAAGTTTAAATTGGTTACTATAATCATAAGCTCTTTTATGCAACTGTGTCAAGCTAGCCCACCTGAAAAGCCTTGCATGATCCTTGGTTTCTTTTATTTCTAGTTTTGGCGGGTAAGTCTAGCTGAGTACCTTCTCATACTTAGGGTTTATCTCCCACCTATTGCAGATGACCAGTTCTACTTTGGTTGCTGCAAGTACTGCCTTCTCCTAGCTGGGGATGAAGACTAGACCATTGGGCACGGTCTCTACTAGTTCTCATACCTAATAATGCTTTTGTGGGACATGACTCAGACTTGGCAATGTAATTGAAAACTATGATGTTTTGTACTAAACTATGATGCTTCTGCACACTCAAACTTGGTTTGTAATATTCTATTTAAACTCTGATAGATGTAATCCAAATGCTTATTATGAAATGTTGTAACGGATGATGTGTTGTGTTGAATTACTACAATCTTGGTTTGTATGTCGAGAGTTGGTTGAAATCCTTTGTGATTTCTAGACTACCGGGATTATGGGAGCTTAAGTACAGGAAATTGATCGCTCTGGTGATTGTTTTTGTACTTACGTTCTTATGATTTGGTCAGTTCTATTATAGCTGGCATTAGAGCAAGATTCGACACTAAACATGTCATTTGTGTATTTAAAACAAAAGTATTTGTGAAAATCCTAAATTAAACACTAAGTATTGCCAGTGGTCATATCCCTTATGCCCAAATAAGGACTCTTAGGTGGCTTATTAAAGTACTAACTTGGGGGTTCCTGCTTATTTCTATTTTGTCATCCATACGGTATGCTATTGTATGGATGCCATCCGCTTGGGTGGTAATGTATGGATCAAAATACCTCTATGCTCTGGTAAGTGGGAGTTGTGAGAGCATGACTGTCCAATCGTCGGTCTAGGGGAGAGTAGTTGTGGTTGCTCGCATACTTACATGTTTGATCATGTATCTATGAGAGTACTTAAATGTGGGTATCTCTGACGGGTAGCTGTGATACTAGAGTATATGCATCAGGGGATGCATGTACGAAAGTATTTAGTTTACTGCTTGCTTTTTATGCTTTTTGGGGAAATTATTGGGCTGAAATGAAATTTTCTACAGGTACACTAACAACGTATCGTTGTAGATCAACTAGCTACCGTATACGAGAGAACGTATGTATGCCACTGTATATTTCGCTAGCCTTTAAATTTTTCTAGGTTTGTGAGGACGTACGGATCGTGCATGCATCATGTTCAAGCATACATGACATTTCTTGCATTATTCCCTCCCTTAAAATTTGATTGTCCTAACTAATTAAATTTCGTATCCCTTAAATGATTCTCCCTTTACGTTGCAACTTTTTGCTACAGATGGCGCGCACGAAACTCACTGCTTGCAAGTCCGCTGGAGGTAGGGTGCCTCGTCACCGGTTAGCTCCTCATGAGCCCTATCCTAAGCCTACTAAGGTGGAAAGGCTGAGGGCAGAGCTGGCCTGGGTGACTACTGAGAGGAATGCGGCTCAGCACCGTTTGGAGCAAGTAACAGAGGAACAGGACCAAGAGACCCTTGAGGTTCAGAGGTTGACAGTTGCTCACCGCAACTATGAACGCATGTTGATTCATGTGATGAACCAATGAAATGAAGCCTGGCACAAGGAGAATGTGTTGAGAGCACGATAGGTGGAGTTAGAGCAGCAAGTGGTAGTTGCTGAAGAGTACAATGACCATCTCCATGAGGAGGTTCACCTATTACACAATCAACTTCACCCTCTCCTGCCACCTGATGATGAGGATGAGATGGGTTCTAGTGTCATCATGGCTGAAGGTGGTGATGGCATCAAGGTCAATGGACCTGAGGACGTTCCACCTGATGAGGAGGAAGATGAGGAGTTAGAGCCTGCTAGTGATGAAGATGGAGGAGAGATCTTCGACACTGACTCCAAGGACGATGCGTAGTTTAGCTTACTACTTAGCTAATACGCTAGAGCTAGTCTTTTGTTGATCCTCATGCATGAACGAGTAGCTTTGTATCAAGTTAATCGTTGGGATGTAATATCAAACCCTATGTTACCCTTGATGTAAGTTTGGAACCTCTATGGCTTCGATGTAACCTATCGAACATGTTATGCCCCACATATGTGAGCTTTTGTTAAATTTCGTCTTTGTAGTCTATGGATCTCGATTGTTGGTTAAATTCATCGCATTTATGTGTCAATTGACACGCTTGATGAGTTGTGTGATTGTGATGAATGATTGTGCCTCTGTTGATTATATAAATGTATTCTCTCCAACGGACTCAGTTTGGCATAATTATACAATTCATCTACAAAAGTTTCTACATCGTCAGTGCTCATTGGCTATACATTTTGCAGATGGCTTATAACCTTCATTGCTGTCGTAGCATGGGAGATGAGGAACAACCACCTCCTCCACCACCCACACCAGCTGAGCTAATGCAGATAGTCGTGGAAAGTCAGCGCATGCTAGCTGAGGCTATGCGCCAGATGGCTAACCGTGAGGATCGGCATGTCCGCTAGGGACCCAAGCCAAACCAGTATAGCAGCTTTAAGGACTTCATGGACACAAAGCCTCCTATCTTTCATGAGGCAGAGGAACCATTACAAGCTGATGAATGGTTGAGCACGATAGAGCAAAGGTTTGGATTGCTCTGGACTGAAGGAATGAAGGCTTCATGTGCAGGACACCAGCTCCAAGGCCCTGCAGGCATCTGGTGGACCCATCATAGGACCACCTTCCCTGCTAACGTTGAGATAGTTTGGGACTAGTTCTAGGTAGCTTTCAGGGGACACTTTATCCCTCCTGGTCTCATGGCCATTAAGCATACCGAGTTTATGAAGCTAACCCAAGGCAACAAGAGTCTTAATGAATACCTCTAGGCATTCAACAACCTGGCGAGGTATGCTCCCGAGTTCATCGATACTGATGCCAAGAGAATAGCTAGCTTCAAGAGGGGACTTTCCCCTAAACTAATGAAGTCTATGGGCAACTGCAAGTGTGTCACCTTCAATGAGTTTATCAGTGACACCCTGACTCAAGAGAATAATGACAAGATATATGCTGCTTCCAAGAACCATAAAAGAAACTTTGAGGCTGGTGCTTCTTAGTCTAAGGCTCCAATGGTATCCAAGACCCAGTATCGTCCACCCAATGCTAATGTCTGGTACCGCCCACCTCAGAAAAAGAATCAAGCTAAAACTGGTTTCCACAAGGGGTACACAATTTCCTTGCCAAAGAATACCTCCGGGCAAGGCAGCTCCAATGCCCCACCAGCTAACAAGCCGTGCTGGAACTGTAACTAGCTGGGTCACTGGGCAAATAAGTGTCCCTATCCTCCCAAGAATGCTCAAGGAAACATCCATCAGGGGCGTGTTCACTACACGACTGTGGAGAAAATTCCTACTGGTGAAGTGGTCACCGCTGGTAAGTTTCTTGTTAATGATCACCCTGTAGTTGTGCTCTTTGATTTGGGTGCTTCGCATTCCTTTATGAGTTCTACTTTTGCATCTAAGCATAAGATGAATGTGATTACAATTGTCAAGGATGGTTATTGTATTAGTACTGCTGGAAATAATATCCTGACTAACCAAGTAGTTAAAGATGTAAAGATTGAGATTGGGGATCGAGAGTTCCTTACGGATCTTGTAGTTCTACCGGGGATAGGAATTGATATAATCCTAGGAATGAAGTGGATGAGCGGGAATGGAGTATTGATCGACACATCAACCCGTGTGGTAATGTTGAGGGATCCTATGGATAAGAAGGGTTTTCTAGTGTAGTTACCTCATGATATCTCTATCCACAATATAGCCAATGTTACCCTAGCCAAAGCCATTGAGGATCTATCGATTGTCTGTGAGTTTCTAGATGTCTTCCCTGATGACTTGCCTAGATTACCTCTGGACCATGATGTAGAATTCAAGATAGAACTCATTCCGGGTATGGCTCCTATTTCTCGAAGGCCCTATAGAATGCCGCCCAATGAGTTGACTGAGTTGAAGAGTCAGCTGAATGAGCTATTGAAGAAAGGTTTAATTTGGCCTAGTTCTTATCCTTGGGGTTGTCCTAGCTTCAAAAGCATGAAGTCAACTATCCTACCCATGACTTAGAGCTAGCCACGGTTGTTTATGCCCTAAAGATTTGGAGACATTACTTACTGGGTAATGTGTGCAACATCTATACTGACCATAAAAGCCTCAAGTACATCTTTACTCAACCTGAGTTGAACATGCGTCAACGATGATGGTTAGAATTAATCAAAGACTACAACCTTCAAGTGCACTACCATCCTGGTAAGGCAAATGTGGTTGCTGATGCCTTAAGCAAAAAGGCCCATTGCAATTCCTTGGTTAGTGAAGACTTTCATCTAGCACACCTCCTTCATCCTGTAGTACTCCACAATATCACTGTGGATTGCTCTCTTAGAAGTTGAATTATCGAACTCTAGAAGACTGATGTGGGTGTGTTTCACATCAAGCGAAAGATGAAAGAGAAAGAAACCAAACACTTTAGGGTCGATGACAAGGGAATTCTCTGGTTTAATGAAAGGCTTGTGGTACCCAAAGACAAAAAACTTAGAAATCAAATTATGGCTGAAGCCCATTCTTCTAAATTGTCCATCCATCCTGGTAGTAGTAAAATGTATCAAGATCTCAAGCTATATTATTGGTGAACCAAGATGAAGAAAGAAATCGTAGCTTACGTGGCAAGGTGTGATAACTGTTGCAGAGTCAAGGCTATTCACATAAGGCCCAGATTATTGCAGCCACTCTCTATTCCTGGCTGGAAGTGGGAAGAAATTAGCATGGATTTCATTGTTGGATTACCCACTACCAAAAAGGGTTGTGATTCCATCTGGGTTATCGTAGATCATCTAACTAAATCCGCTCACTTTATTCCGATCAAGTCTACCTATCACCCACACAATTATGCTGAGATTTATTTTCAACAAGTGGTACGTCTCCATGGTGTACCCAAATCCATTGTTTCAGATAGAGGACCGCAATTCACGGCTTGCTTTTGGGAGTGCTTACATCAGAATCTTGGCACTCATTTAATCCATAGTTCTGCCTATCATCCACAAACATCAGGATAGACTGAGCGTGTTAATCAAATTCTTGAAGACATGCTTAGGGCTTGTCTTATCTCTTGCAAAGGCTCTTGGGAAGACTGGTTACCTCTCGCTAAATTCTCTTATAACAACAGTTATCAAGGGAGTATCAAAATGGCTCCTTTTGAAGCTCTTTATGGCCGCAAGTGTAGAACTCCTTTGAACTGGGTAGAACCCGGGGAAAGAAGATTCTATGGTATTGACTTTGTAAAAGAAGCCAAAGAGCAAGTCCAAACTATACAGAAGAATATGACTGCCACACAGGCTAGACAAAAGAGCTATGCTGATAAGAGAAGAAAACCTATTGAGTTTGAAGTAGGTGATCATGTTTATCTGAAGGTATCCCCTATGAAAGGAGTAAAGCATTTTGGAATTAAAAGGAAGCTTGAGCCTCAATATGTTGGACCTTACCGCATTATCGAGAAAAGTGGAAGAGTAGCATATAAGCTCGATCTACCACGTGAGATGGGAGCTATATTCTCGGTATTCCATGTGTCCCAGCTGAAGAAGTGTCTTCGTATTCCCGAGGAAAGAATAGCAACAAGGAAAGTCAACTTGAAATCTAATCTTTCTTATGAAGAGAAGCCCGTGCAAGTTCTGGATACTCAACAAAGAGTGACTTATACGCGAGTAGTTAAATTATACAAGATAGTTTAGAGTAATCATAGTGAACGGGATGCAACCTGGGAGCGGGAAGATTATTTAAAGGAAAACTATCTAGCTTTCTATATTAAATGGTACGCTTTCCAAATCTCGGGATGAGATTTTTCTAAGGGGGGAGGGTTGTAACACCCTAGGTGTTTGGCTTCTACTAATTGCATTTCATATCATAAACATGTGCATCATCTATCTCATCATGCCTTTGTTATTGAAACATGCATATGCAACATTTTCCAATTGTGTATGTTTCATACTTGAGTGTTGTGAATAGTAATGGTGAAACATGTGAATGCAACCTGAGTTTCTTATACCTTGAAACATGGCAACATGGTAGTAATATGACAAGTATAAAATAACCACAAAGTCATGCAACATGTGAAACATTGCATTGCAACATATGAGTGAATTGCTTGTTTTAGTTGCTTTATCACATGTGATCATTAGAAGTTGGTATAATAATTTTGTAAAGTGGTTGATTATGGTCTATTACACCTTAACTACACTTAGGTTACTTGTTGGGATATTGTTCATGTAGATCAAAATGACCAAAATGCCCTCTAAGTGAAGGTTTGACTTTTAATAACCCTAGAGTGGCACTATTTGACTGATTCAAAAGACCAACTTAGAGACCTTGCATGGCTGTGCAATCTTTACCAAAGTTGTAGCTAATTTATTAAGGAACAAAAGTTGTTTTATGATCATTTCATGAAATTAGTTAGAACATGCTCAAACATGGCCCACATGTCAGTAGTTCATGCTGATTTCACACTTAGAAAATATTCTAAGTCGTAGTTACTTTTTCAGTTGCATCAAGCTCACTTTGGCTTCATGTAACTTCGGATCCACGATGATTTAGGTGTTGGTCCTTGAAAAGAAATTGTAGAGGGATGGTACACCTACAAATTTCATGTACATAGTTTTTGCTAAGGGTCATTGGTTTAGCCGTGTTGACACGAGGAATACTCGCTGTCAGTCGGATCAATCGATGACTGAATCGCCATTTTTAGAAAACGGTCAGTGAGCATGGTGGCCGACTGGCTCAGGTGACGCTCGCCGCATGGCATGTAGGCTCTGCTGAAGGCTCCACGTTGCACGCCTAAGCTCCAGAAGAAGGCCAACTCCTCGCCACTCTCACTGCGTCTCGCCATTTCCCACACTACCGTCCCCATTCCTCCGCGAGCACGGTGACCGGGACACCATGACGCCACCGAGCCAAATCCACTAACACCGAGCGCCATTGCCCGATTCATCCTAGCCACAACACCACTGTGAGCTTCTCCACGTCCGCGACACCACCGCCACTCCCTTTTCGCCTCAGGTAGAGCTCACCGTGAGCGCGGCTCCACCGGGTCATGATGACCGCCACCGGCCGAGCTCGCACGTGGCCATGCTGCTCGAGCCCCTTATCGCCCCTTCTCCCCCTTGTGCTAGCCTCTGTGTGTGATGCTAAAGCTCATTGAGTGTGCCACTAGGGCCATGACGCCGTAGCCTCACCGTAGCCGGCCCTGCCGTGGCCGTGCGTCGCCGTGCTAGTCACCACCCCCTCTAGCTGAGTCGTTAGCTGCAATAAAGGGTTCCCCTAGGTGCGCTTGGGTGAGGCGAACATGTTGGCACTATTGCCTTCACCGGAGAAGCCACCGGCGACGAACTACGCCACCGGCCGTTCTTCCTCCCCTGTTTCTTTCACTGACGCGTGGGTCCCCTTTGTTAGTCGCCGCTGCTGAGGAAGTAGCCAGCCTGGGCCGCACCGAGTGTTGGGCCGCGCCAGCGTGAGTTGTGGGCCGCCGTGACCTTCGGGCTGGCCCAGCAGTAGAGTTAGGTTTTCCTTTTTGTTTTGTTTAAATTGTTTTTCACAAGATTTATGTATAGATTCAAAAATGTGTAACTCCAGTTTGGTAGATCCAAATGCTATGGTTCTAATTTTGTTGAGTTCCTAGTAATGTCTAGTATTTAATAAAAATATTATATGAGCACATGTTTTAGAAATTTTGGATGAATAAAATAGGACTTTGAAATGTGTTTTTAGATGCATGCAAACTTGTTTGAATTTTATCTTGAGTTTCTTTGGTCCAAAAATTATGAAATTTTGTGGGTAATCTATTATTGCTTAGTAGAAGCTCTAGTTAAAATTTTAGAGCTAGTGCATGTATAGTTTTTGAGTTATAGAATTTCTTTTTATTAATGGATGGATCTTGTTTGAATTTTCATAATTGTTCTATAGATCTAGTATAGGTAAAATTTGGTGATTAAGGTTCTTATGCTAGAATGATGCTAGGAAAAATGAGAAATATGTTGCTTGACACTTTTCATTAGGGTTTCCTAATTATGCTAAAAATAGGCATGCCACCTGTTATTTTGGATACAACAAGTTCTGCTCAATGGCTTTGAAATTTTTATGGTAGTCTATGTGAAGCATGAGATAGCTACTATAATTTTTGTAGATTTTTATGAATAGTTTTGCTATATATTGCTTTAATCACTTAATTAACTAAATAAATTTGAAAAGGATATTAAATAATTTATTTGGAAGTTGGCACTATACTTTCTAGTGTTTCTCTGGTATGTGCAACAAGTTGGTAAATTTGGTTTGGTCAAATTAGGCTTTTGCATCATCATTAAATAATTAAGTTAGTAACCCTGTCATTCCTGGACAGATTCTAGGTTTACTGGAATTCAATTTGATTAACGTAAGAATCATGCTTTGATGTTTACAAATGATTTGTAGAGAATTTCATAAGCTTTCCAGAATGTCCTCATGCATGTCATTTGGATTTGTATAACTCTTGTTGTGATTGAATTAAGGGACTACTTGTATGCATATGAAACTTTAAATGTTAAATTATGTATACCTTTACTATTTCTAAGTTGGTGGTAATGTCCCTAGGTGTTAGGCCTTTAACTAAAGATAAGCATCTTTATCTTAGGTTATGCAAGTTAGGTAAGTTGATCTTGTTCTTCAAGTTAAATTAGATACCTGTTTTAAAGTGATTTGAATAGCGCTAGTCTTACTCAGTAAACGAGTGTCCAGTGGTGTTTTTGGTAAACACTTACTGTGATTCATTCATCATTGAGCATCATGTCCTTCCTTATGCATCTATAATATTTATCTTGTGCATCAGCATGCAATAGGTGTACCGGAAGGAGTGACCCTGCTGGAATTTGAGGAACCGAGCGAGCAGCAGCAGCCGACACCAGAGATTCAGGAGGAGCAGCCTTCAGGAGAAGTGCCAGACAAGGTCGCCGTTGAGTGCCCAGATCACCGTCCTTGCAACTTTGTGAAAGGCAAGCCCCGGAGCATATTAAGCCTCCTAATTTCTGAAATGCAGTTATAGTATTATTATTACATATATTGTTGCATTAAGTTTAGGTGTTGGATGCAAACACTTGCTGCATTGGTTACCCAATCCTTGTCTAGATATTGTTACCCTGAATCCTATGTAGCTTAGGCTCATGTAGTGCTTAGCCCTGCTTAAACATGGTAGAAGTCAGGTGATTTCCTATCACCTGCGAGATATAGGAAGATACATGTGGCACGGTTGGCTATATTTGCTATCGTGGAAAAGAACCAGTCTTAATTTGAAATGAAGACCGGACGGAGGCTTGTCGGTTTGCAGTGACTCCGTCTATGTCTCTTAAGAACTGATAGTATTGGGAGTTTAGGCAATCTCAAGCCAACTGCCGGTTTATCCCTGCTCGAGATGAATATCATCATAATAATATAGATCGACACTTAAAAAATATAAGTGTCCATGATTGGCCTGTGAAGCAAGTTGTTGATCAAAATTGGGCTGATCATGGAGAAGAAGATAATGAAGAAGAATATTATCGACAGTTGGTGCGCTAGGTAGGGGTGTGTGTGTTGTTTCTATATTGAACAAGATGGTACGTTTCATAGGTCTTCATCCCTCCCATAGCCCAACTAGATCTTCATGGTCGGATCGATCTCCTAGATCATCAACGCTGGCGGAGTCGAAGAGCTCATCGAGCCGGTGCAGATCGATATTGCGCTGATCACCCCAACACCTATGACCGTAGATCTGATCTTGGAACCACCTCTGAGGTCGCCTTCATCGACAACTCGCTGCTTGCTTCCTCGCTACTAGAGGAGGCAAATCAACAACAATGATCTGATTGCATCCATCGATTAGGTTGGTTAGAACCTCACCAATTGCCTCTCCATCACAGAATCAGCTCTGGACACTCTAGTTTAGCACTGATCACCCTCCGATCTAGATCTATTAGAGGCTACTCAGGAAACTCTAGAGGTTATGGCCCTACCCTTTGGGCTCACCAATGTCGCCGCCACCTATCAAGAGACCCTACGAGGCAAATTCGCTGACAATTTTGGAGATGTCCATCCTCTCGCCGACCAGCTCTCGCTGGCTGTCAACATGCTACAAGTTGGCCAATGCCCCAGAGCATCCCTCCAAACCATCTTGGAGGAGAATCTAGACTATGAGTCCTAGGGCTCTACCAAGACTATCGTCAAAACCACCTTCGAGCAACTTCCCTTCCCTCCTTTCCGTGGAGGCGTGATCTTCAACATTAGCATCAACAGCCCCCTGCAGGAAGGGGAAACCGAGGAGGACCGCACCACCTGCATCAATAGGAATGTCAATCATGCATAGCGCCAGGCAAACGAGGCTGCCCTTGCGATGGCCGAGGCTTAGCTTGACTCTCAAGGAAGGCCACTCCAACTCCAACGCAACCTCAACGACGAGTTTGTCCATGTTGATGGCCACAACGTCTACAAGACCCCAAGCACCAACCTGGTCATGGCTGCCAACGAGCTCGCCCAGCTCCTGTAGACACCAGAGGTCACTAAGGTCACCGCCATGCTTAAAGCGATGCACTGCCAGGTCAACAAGATTCGCTAGGATCAGAGACCTTCATACTCCACAAGCTCAATTCATAGATCAGCCATGCCAAGATCCGATTGCCTCCCAAGTCACTTCACCGACCAGTATCACGACGATAAACAACCCCTCTAGGGGGAGCTAGGGGCAACTGCATCGAACACCTTCGCCAGCATGACTAGGAGGTCAACCAGGACATCCGAGTGCACCTCAATAATCTCCGAGATGCACGGCAACATATCGAGGAGCTCCACTTCGGTCACCATGAAGAAGTACACCGCCGCCAAGAGTGCAAGCAAGAGTACGATAACCCAGACTCAGCTCTCGAGCTGCTCAATGCCGACAACACTACAAATCATGGTGCCGACAACCCTAAAGGGCCCCCAGCATTCATGAGGGCACTCCAAACACTTCAGTGGCCCTATGGTTTCAAAATCACTAGGGTCGAGCCCTACGAGGGAAGGATGAACCCCACACAGTAGCTACAAGCTTATGCCACTGTTGTGCGTGCCACCGGAGGAGATACCAGTGTCATGGCAAGTTATCTTCCTATTATGCTCACACCAACCATGATGAACTGGTTTACCAGCCTTGCCCCGAACTCCATCGAATCCAGGGAAGAACTGAAAAAGTCTTCACTAACAACTCAATGCCTATGTGTACTCGGCCGAGCACCAAGCATGATCTGAACCGCATCTACTAGAAGCCGTCCGAGCTCCTCTATAGCTATATCAGACGCTTTTCCATGATGAGGAATTCTATTCCTGTCATCACGGAAGCTGAGGTCATCACCGCCTTCATCTAAGGACTCCATCTCCACGATCTCTGCTCCAAGTTCAACTGCAAGCCACCAATGGGGATTGGCGAGATGATTACGACCGCCAACCAGTACACCGACATTGAGGAAGCTGAGGTGCGCTTCAACAAGGATGTGGGCATTCATTGCCCAACTCGCCATAGCGACAAGATCGCCCTAACGACCAGCGCCACAGTGACTGTCACTATGACGACCATAGTCATCAGCAGGACAACGGTCATGATTGGCCAGAAGGATCCAAGTCTGGTCAATATTGTCGCCGTCGGCCAGACCACATTGTGACCGCCGTTGATGAACCTTGCGCCAAGCATAACTATGACAAGCAATACAAGAAGATCCTTGATGGCACATGCCCTCTCCACAAGAACGCCAAGCATAAGATGAAGGACTACCTTAGCTTGGCAAAGGAGTTCCAGGCCAAAAAGCCGGATGACGACAACAACAATGGAGCCGGAGGCCACCGACCACCTGGGTGCAACAACAGTTCCTTCTTAGGATCATGATAAGGTGGTCGCCACCATCTTTGGGGCCTTGCCTCCACCGGAGAGCAGAAGAGAATGAAGCTCGCCGCCTATTGGGTGCTCACCGTCACTGCTAGAATGACGCCGCCACCAACCCCAGCTATTGCCCCTAAGTCTGAGGTCCCTATCACCTTCAGTAGGGTCCGACCAGTGAGCGGATATCCCCTACATAGGGCGTTTCCCACTCGTCCTTGATTGCAACCTCTAGAAAAGTGCTCATCGACGGTGGGAGCGTTCTGAACCTCCTCTTGCTGGAGCCCTAAAGGAGCTAGGCCTCAGGATAACAGATCTCACACCCTCTAACTCCTCCTTCTGGGGTGTGGTACCTAGCAGGGCATCCAAACTGCTTGGAGAGATCACCCTAGCCAGTATAGTTTGGTACGACAAGTAACTGCCGCATCGAGAACATCAACTTCTACGTCACTGACTTTAACACTGCCTACCACACCATACTTGGTCGCCCAGCTCTGGCCATGTTCATGGCTGTACCGCACTATGCTTATCTAGTGCTAAAGATGCCTTCGCCTGTAGGAGTCCTGGCCCTACGGCCAACCTCTCCATCGCCCACGCCTATGAGACAAAGAGTCTCACCCTCGCTGAAGCCACTGACCTCTCCATCTAGATGGCCAGTGTGGTCACCGATGCCAAGACAGTGCCACCAATGACCTAGAGATCCCATTGCTGGAGCCTCCTTGCGCCTTCGCCAAGTCCAAGGAAACCAAGGAGGTCAGCCTTGGCCTCGACAACCCCTCCAAGACAGTGAAGATTGGGGCTCACCTTGACCCCAAATAGGAAAGCACACTCGTCTCCTTCCTATGTGCCAACACCGATATGTTTGCTTAGAAACCTATAGACATGGCAGGGGTACCACAGGAGAAGATTGAGCACTCCTTGAATGTCTTGCTGATCGCAAAACCGATCAAGCAAAAACTCTGACAATTCACGCCAAACAAGGAGGCTATTAGGGTAGAAATAAAATGGCTCCTAGCCGCTGGATTCATAAAAGAAGTGTATCATCCTAAGTGGTTAGCAAACCCTGTTCTCATTCAAAAAAGAATAAAGAATGGAGAATGTGTGTAGGTTACACTGATCTTAACAAACACTACCCTAAAGACCCCTTCAGTCTGCCTCAAATAGACGAGATTGTAGACTCCACTACCGGCTATGAACTACTCTCCTTCCTCAACTATTACTCTGGCTATCATAAGATATCTCTCAAGGAAGAAGACTAGATCAAGACATAGTTCATCATGCCTATCGGTGCATACTGCTACAACCACCATGTCCTTCGGACTCAAGAACATCAGGGTGACCTACCAAAGGGCCATCTAGATGTGCCTCGATCAACAGATAGGCCGCAATGTCAAAGTGTACATCGATGATGTGGTCGTCAAGTCCAAGACCTCTGATAATCTCATCGCTGACCTCGAAGAAACGTTTGCCAACCTAAAAAGGTACTGATGGAAGCTGAATCCTTCAAAGTGCATCTTTGAAGTTCCATCTGGTATACTCCTAGGCTACATCGTTAGCACCCCCAAGGCATCGAACCCGACCCCAACAAGGTCTCTGCCATCACTAGCATGAAACATCCGACCTATGTAAAGGACATACAGAAGCTTATAGACTGCATGGCTTCTCTAAGCCACTTTATATCATGCCTCAGTGAAAAGGGACTACCTTGCTTTAAACTCCTTAAGGCCTCCGAGCGCTTCCTCTAGTCAGAGAAGGCAGATACAGCTTTCGAGCAGCTCAAGTTGCTTCTAACAAAGCCTCCAATCATGATGTCGCCTCGGCCAGATGAAACTCTACTGATCTACATCGCCGCTACTTCTCGCGTCGTTAGCATAGCTATCGTCGTCGAACACGAGGAGGCCGGGCATGCCTATAAGGTGCAACGTCCAGTCTACTTCATCAGCGAGGTCCTTAACGAGCCCAAAACTCGTTATCCTCAAGTTCAGAAACTGCTATATGCTATTCTGATCATGTTACGCAAGCTCCGCTATTACTTCGAGTATTATAGGATCGCTGTGGTCACTGAGTTCCCTCTGGGGGACATTCTCCACAATAAAGAGGCCAATGGACGCATCATCAAGTGGGCAGTCGAGCTTGGCACTTACTCCATCGAATTCAGAAGTAGGCCTACCATCAATTCATAGGCACTCACTAATTTCGTCGCTGAGTGGACCAAGATCCAAGAGCCCATCACTGCCACTTGCCCTGAGCACTGGGTGATGTACTTTGATGGCGCCCTCAACATCAATGGTGCTAGTGCAGGCATTCTGTTCATTACACCGACCAAGGATAAGCTCCAATACATTCTCCGAATACATTTTCCAGCCTCCAACAATGCCACCGAATATGAAGCGTGTCTCCACGAACTCTGTATAGCCATTGAGCTCAGCGTCAAATGCCTCATGGTATACAAGGACTCTGCGCTCGTCATCAACCAGCTCAACAAAGACTGGTCCTACTCTAGTGAGAAGATGGATACATACTGTGCTAAAATCAGGAAGCTTGAAGGAAAATTCTATGGTATCGAGTACCACCATGTGGTACGAGATCAAAATTAGCTCGCTAACGACCTATCCAAGATAGGCTCTTCTCATGCCATGATTCCACCTAGGGTCTTCATTAAAGATCTTTTGGCGCCATCCATTAAGGAAGAGAAGGAAGTTTAGGAAATTCACCCCACCGAGCAGCTGGTACTTATAGTACCTTCGTCGGCCACCGATTGGAGGAAACAGTTCATCATGTACCTCACCAGCGCTAAAGTACCTGTCGACAAAACTAAAATAGAACGCCTAATCCATCGAAGCAAGCATTACATGCTGGTGGACGACAACTTGATGAGGAAAAGTGCCAAGGAAGGGATACTGTAGAAATGTATCACCTAAGAAGAGGGAGTGAAACTACTTCTCAAAATTCACTCTGGTTCCTACGGCAACCACGCGGCCTCGAGAAACTTGGTCGACAAAGCTTTTTGAGCTAGGTTTTACTAGCCCACGGCCATCTCTGATGTAGAAGACTTTGTCCGACGTTGTTAAGGATGCCAATTTTTCGCTAAGCAAATACATGTGCTAGTACAAGAACTGTAGACCATCCTAGCTTCTAGGCCTTTTGCATGTGGGGGGACTAGACATGATCAGGCCTTTCAAGCCTATGCCAAGTGGTTTCCAGTACATGTACATCACCATCGACAAGTTCTCCAAGTGGATCGAATACAAACTGCTTGTTTCGGCTACTGTAAAGAAAGCAGTCGAGCTCTTCGAATATATCATCCACAGATTTAGTCTCCCAAACAGCATTATCATCGACCTTGGAACTATATTTACTAGACATATTTTTTGGGACTTCTAGGAAGACCAATGCATCTCTGTCAAATATGTCTCTGTTGCCCATCCTAGAGCCAACGGTTAGGTCGAATGGGCGAACGGCATGATCCTTGATGCCCTCAAAAAGAGGCTATATCAAAAAGAAGAAAAGCATCCGGGCAGATGGCTCAAAGAGCTACCAGCTATGGTCTGGGGACTATGCACTTAAGCTAGTCGCAGCACCAGTGTGTCTCCATATTTCTTGGTCTATGGCTCTAAAGCCATACTACCAGCGGACATTACCTTTCGAGCACCTAGGGTGGAAAATTATGATGAAGAGCAAGCTGTAGCTATTCGAACAGAGGACATTGATAGGGCCAAGGAAGAATGCCTGATCACCTATGTCCGCACAACCAAATACTTAGAAGGGTTGTGGAGATACTACAACGACAACATCAAAGGTCATTCATTTGCTGTCAATGACCTCGTTCCTCGCAGAAAGCAAAAAACCAAAGGGATGCACAAGCTCTCCTCCCCCTAGGAGGGGCCTTACATTATCAAAGAGGTTACCCAACCAGGGTCTTATCGGCTATGTGACTTGGACGGAATCGATATCCCCAATTCATGGCACATCGAGCACCTTATACGTTTCTATCCTTAAAATGCTCCAGATATGTATTCTCCACTCTATGATGAATAAAGTTTTGGTCACCATAATTTGTCTCCATTATTTCTCCATTTAATCTCCACTTACGATCACCGAGCTCTAAGCTACTCCTTAACGAACTCCAATATGAGATCACCATAAATACTCTGCCATGCTTCTCCATATCTCCAACATGTGATCGCCATAAACACTCCACCGCATTTCTCCATATCTCCAAAATATTTTGCCAACCACTGAGCAGCACACGCTTTGTTCTATGCTCTATGGAGAAGACCCAGTCTCCGATCTCTCCCTACACATGCTACGGGCTCCACGCTATGTGTTATGGGTGGTTGGCTATGGTTCCTTGGTCATGCCTGTTCCTCCTATATGTGCACGGGCTCTGCGCTCGATGTTATGAACTATAGGCTAGTCAAGGCCGAGAGCTCAGTAAAAGAACTAATTGCTCGGACGCCACTAATACTACGTATATCTCCAAGTTATTTTGCCAAGCGCTGAGCAGCATACGTTCTGCTCTATTCTCTATGGAGAAGACCCAGTCTCTGATCTCTCTCTACACATGCTACGGGCTTCGCGCTCTGCATTATAGGTGGTCGGCTATGGTTCCTTCATCATGCCTGTTCCTCCTACATGTGCATAGGCTCTGTGCTCGACATTATGGACTATGGGCTAGCCAAGGCCAAAGGGTTCAGTAACAAACTAATTTCTTGGACGCTACTTATACTACGTATAATTGCGTTAGGGTTAACACTACAATGATTCTTCAATGAAAACTAGCAAATTGCATAAACATGCACATGTCACTTTACAACATTTCTACATACAAATGTCTGTCCACGCCCTTGCATGTTTTAACTACTCTCTCCAGTTATTACATACGTTCCTCCGAGCAAATCATCGGGCTTCGCCATCGCTGTCCATCTCACCGAATAGGTCGATGTTGCCGGCCAGCTTCTTTGCCACATCTTCCACCTCATCTTCTAGCCACTGGTGCTCCTTTGTGCCCATTCCTCTAGGGAATCTAGCCCCTATCATTTGAAGGTCAATGGTAGGATAATGGGATCGAACTACCGCTAGGGCGTGTGAAATGGCAATGACAATGGTGTCATGGTTGAAGCTCTTGAAATTCTCCCACACCGCCTTATACCTTTTGATGATGGTGTCTTGACGTGGCGGCCTACCATCGAGCTAAGGAGCCGCCTCTAGGTTGATGCAGTCAAGCACCGGTTTGACTCCGGCAACTACAACATCGAATTTATTCCTTTGCGTCCTGGCCTCTTGCTCTAGCACATCGAACTGTGCCTTAACCCTCTGATGATAGTCTACAGACATCACAAGGATTCATCAAGCCAAGAAATTACTCCAATAGTAACTCCGACCATGAAGTACTCACCTTTTAGCTCCTCGACCAGTTTATCCGATCACCCTAATTCCTTCGCCTTCTCCTCTTGGAGTTGCTGATGGTTTGGCATAGCTAGCTAAGCTCCACATCTTGCTCTACAAGCACAACAGTCATTAGCCATAATATGACTTTTCAATAATGCAAAGCACATTCACTGATATGCCATACCTGCTTTTTGCTTGGAGACACTTTTGAGCTGCTCAGACTTTTGCTCTAGTTGCTCAAAAGCACTTATTAGCTGCCTGGATACAGTGGCTAGTTGCTTGGACTTGCCCTGCAGCTGCTCGGACGTGGTCGCTAGCTGCTCGGATAGGACGCCCTTCTGGTATTCCAGGTCCTGCGTGTTGGACTCAGCAAGGTCTCGCTCATGCTGGGCCCTCTAGATGTTCATCTCCATAAGCTTCATCGCCTCTTTGAGCTTTTCATTCTCCTTAGTGAGGGGCTCCATCCTTTTGATTAGCTAGCAGTGCTGCTCGGTAGTTCGAGTTATCCCCTACAAATGCATAATGATTATGAAGAACTCTGATCTCCAATGACAAAGACGAGCATTCTAGGCATAGTACTGACCTTGATCCGCTTCATCACTACAGAAAGGGTGGACTTCAGCCTCCTGAGCTCCCTGGTGGTGTCCTCCTCCTAAACGACCACCACTTCATCGCCTCGCTTGTGGAGGATTCGGATAGCTTGAGGATGTGATTCCTCACGCTTGATTTCTTCAACCTCACCTTCCTCCTCCACAGGTGGAGGAACCACCAGAGGGCTTTGTGGCTAGACAGCGTGTCCGATCGTGCCCTTCGATGCTTTAGGGCGCACCGTCTGCTCATCTAGCACTACAGGTTTCTCCGCCCCAGACTTAGGCGTGGAACCGGCATCTCTAGCATTCACCGCTGAAGACATGGTGGTTTCCACCATTGCCCTAGGCATCACCATCGGTGCCAACTATTCACCATTGCCAAGTCCACCAACGACGGTGGTTGACTCCTCCGTAGGCCACCGAGCACCCGAGGACTCCGGGACATGGTCTGTCGATGTTGCCTCTACCCCGGGACCAGTCCTCGGCTATTCGTTAGTCTAGATGGGTGGGGTTAGATCCTCCGTATGCCTCACAGTGCATCAGATCAGCTCATCAATCACCAAAAAAAGATAAGGATATGATAGCAATATAACTTCAAAGCAAGGATACTTTCGTGTTGGCCTGTCGGCACACTTTCCTAAACTGGTGTTGCCTTCTAGAGCCCCCAGGCGTGGCCCTAGGGTCGACTTGTGCGCTTTGGGGTGGAGGTATCACAGTCTCCGCCATCGGCCTCTCCTCCGCCCACCGCTCTGGGATTCCCTTCGCCTACTGCTCGGAGACTCCCATCGCCTACTGCTTGGGGACACCCATTGCCTGCTACTCGAGGACTCCCTCCTTTCCCTTTGACTGCTCCTCTGTGTGCGTGTTGCGCAGAGGCATATCAGTGCTCAGTGGAGGAGCCACTGGCACTTCATCATCATCTGACCACTCAGACATCG